>NC_084805.1:13385584-13692146 GCF_963583255.1 Pyrus communis | reverse complement strand
AAGTACCGGTGTGGGTAACATGCATGGAATCTCCATTACCCATAAATACATTTTGATTACCATTGGAGGGATACGGGTTGTGAAGGGATGTGCCAGGACCCGTCATGTGATGAGTGGCGCCGGTATCAGGATACCAAACGGGATCGGCCGGAGCCGCGGCTTGAGCCATATGTGCACCAGCGAAAGGAGGGAACTGAGCAGGGCCGGTGTACCGGTGTGGGCAGTGAGCCTGGTTGTGTTGATTGGTGTTGCAATTGGGACACCACCCTGAATTACAAGATATATAGAACCTATTTGATACAATAATTAATTACAATTGAAATCACCAAGTCAACCCTATACAATCATTCTAAATATAACTCAATCAAGAGGATTGAGGAGAGATATGTGGAGATGATGGAATCTTGCTAACAGAGGATATATTTGCACAGAATAACTTAAAAACTCGTCAACTAGCAAATCTAATGAGAAGCCAAAATACCTTTTCACCTTGTTCAGCTCCATAACCACTGTAACCCTCTAGGGTAGACAAAGCGTGTGCTTTCTGCAAAGCAGAAACAATATGGATTTAGAAAGACATATAAAAGCTGACCAACAACCATATGCTACACGACGTCTTTTTTTTTTTTTTTTTCCCAAGGTAATTCACATATAATGCATGTTTTAGAATGCGTATAGGATTGGTTTGCCTCAATCAAAAGGTTGGCTTTTTGGCTGTCTCAACCAAAAACAAGCTCAGTTTACTCTAACAATGAACTTGGCTTAGTTGGCTAGCAGAACAAAAGCTAAATGAATCGTATAGTAATAAAAGGTCAAAAATCTAAAAAAAAAAAAAAAAAAAGGATTATCGGTTGAAGTATCATCCCAACTGATGTCCTTCTCAAGGAAACAACATAGAAACTCAGTCCGACGAGCTCAGTTTCCAGCCCGACACTCTTTATTCGCTCGATCACTTCCCAAGTGATTCATCAGCCTTGTCTTACAGTTAGACGTATGTGTTTTCAGTTGATTCTTTACATTTACGATCAATTTAAAGTTTCATTTGTAGATTAATTTGCTTTCATTCTGTAAGTTTGTAAACAGGGCAGTTCAATATAAATTAGTTGGAATCGGCTTTTATTCAAAGGATTAATTATGGATTGTTGGCATTCACTAAGAAATATGCCAAGTCCTTAGCCTACAAGGCATAGAAAAGAAATAAGACTCGGTTAGTATCCCGCTTATGACACAAACTCTAGATTTGAAGTCAAATAACTTGTGGTGCAAGTAATACGTAATAAGTATTCAACTAATTATACAACTGTCAGCTGGCAAGAACATGGACGAGTACTTGCCATTGGTAACTACGTACGTTCCTAGGGACTGGTCATGGATGGATCTTGAAGAAAACCCCAACTATCGATTTTGGTATTAAAATGGTGTTGCAGAGTTAGGGCTAGCTAGCGATGTAAGTCGAGATTCATCCATGTAAGAGAGATATTAATCAATATTAACTGCGACCAACCAAATGTACCGACAAATTATTGATATATTCTCAACAAAATCATTACAGTAGTGATGCACGCACAAATGCAGTAACATCTTTCTGGATAATGAATCCGTGTTCTCCCCAATATGCATGATGTGCCTGATCAGTATCAACCTAATGTTAGACAACAATGATAGAATTTTATTCTTGACATTCTCATTCTCAAAGGGGTCATCCTGTTTCAAAAGACGAACTCAAAAGCTATTTAAAAAGGTAGTCAAAAGCTGTTTCAAAAGCTATTTATAGAAGAACTTTATATTCTAGTCTCTTTTTTTTTTTTTTCATTGATTACACAACTTTTGTTGAATGGTTACACGTCTAATTGCACCATGGTTTTTTGTGATAGAACCCAGCACCTACCGCTAAGATGTGCATGTAGTTAAGTGGGGATAATATCAGTGTGATTAGTAGCTAACTGTTGACTAGATGTTGAAATCTAAATTGTTGTACCATCTTAACCAACCATAACTTGTCGAATCTCTAATTTAGAGATGGCACGGCATATGGTTAATTAGTTGAGATGGTACGGCATATGATCAGTTGTATGTGAAGATAGTATGGCTTTACTATTGATTTATTATCACATCTTCAACAATATTTAACTCATCATGTATATGCAGGAAATTTGGAGATTGTTTAGAGTCAATCTTTATGAAGAAGCCTGTTCATCGGAATGATCAACCACTGTTTGCTCAAGTTGTTAAGTTTGCATCAGACGCTACAAGAATTCTTGATAAACTGGACCACGAGGGCAAAGTCAAATGGGAAAGATGTCATAGCCAGGCGATATAAGCCATGTCAGAATAAACAGGGGCTCTAGCAGCCAACCCCAACAAAGCAACCCGGAAAGGCTATAGACAAGATAAAGCAGTTGGACTCAAGATTTTGTCCAGAAAAAGAGAGCAACTTTCAATTTAGTCTGAAAAAAATAGAAGTAGAGGCAAACCCATGTTTATTGTTTAAGTACTTTCAAATTAACGTTCAGGTTGGTTAGGTTGAAGTTAATCTCCCTCAAGAAACAAAGTAAACAGGTAAGTTTTAGATAGAACTAGGAACACGAAAGAAAGTAACATCAACAACCATTTAAGGAGGAAATATTTATTTGTGGTGGTCCGGTTGTGGCAATTTGAAGTAGAGGGATGATTATTTTCTGTTAGCTCCATTCCTTGATCAGCATTTGAATAATTTTACACCATTACAGATATAGTATGCTGTTTCTGTCGCAACCATGCATACAATCAACCGAAAAACAACTTTGCTCTTATTAACGGAACAGTGAAAGCAATAGGAGAATTTCAATAATTAAAGAACACCAGAGTGCATGCATTTTATCTAGTTTTTTTTTCTAAACAACAAGTTAATCAAACCCTACTCACTCGTTCCACACCCTTGTAACAGTGCCGGGGTTATTGATAAACTATGCGCCAAGGTGATTAAACCAGGATCCATTCAGTTAATCGGGACTTTATAGTTCCCTTCTGTTCTTCCACCAGGCTGGGATACCACAATAATATACAAGTAACAATAAAAGGTACCTTTGCCATTGCAGAGGTTATAACTTCTGGAATGGGCTCAGTGGTGTTACCAGTCCCAGGGCTAATTACTTGTGCATCAGGGTACTTCTGCGAGTGCTCAGCCCTTCTTCTAGCAATCTACGTAACAAAACGATATATATAATCACAAATTAACCCGAAAAAGCAATCGAATATTTACTACGACAGTCCAGCCATAAATCCAAAACCACATAAAACCACACTCTCAAGGCATTAACAGTTGTACAGGTAAATCAAATGGGCAATGCCACATTTGAAAGTGAAAGAACATCACAACACCACAAACCTCTGGAAAGAGATAACCAGCTTCTAGTTTCGCTATATTCGCATTGCGGGACACCTGAGTTTTGTAAGCTTCACATCACAGAAACAAAAAATTTCAACAATTAATTTTGTTCGAAAACAAATTAAATGAATAAATTGGAGAGAGAGAGAGAGAGAGAGAGAGAGATAGAGAAAGAGAGAGAGAGAGAGAGAGAGAGAGACCAGTATTCTCCTCTTGTGGAGTGGCGAGGAGGATTGGGAGCATGCTGTTGCCAGTTTAGGAATTTGGAGATCACAAAGCTACAGATCACTAGATAAAAAGAAAAATAAGTGCAATTTTGTTCTCTCTCATATGTACATGTAAAGGCGACAACCAACCACCTTGATAAATGCTTTCCTTTTGGTCATGCTTCAACAATATTACATCAAATGGTGCAATCTTTCTCCCGTCATTATGTTGACGTCTGCAAGTGGTGGATAGGGACTTTATTTCATCCCATCGTGTCCTGAGTTTAATCTTTCTCATCTCCTTGACTCTAAAACTACAAGACTTACGTGACTCACAAGCCGAATAATTAGTGAGTTAACTACGTCCATCTGTGGATGGTTGTTGATGCAGACGAAACAATTCGCTACCAAGCTTAGTCGGACGAATGAGATGGATAAGGTGGTGTGGTGATGAAATGCGTTGCTGAATTTTGCATCAAGCAACTTCGGTCGAGGAACACACTCAACCTTGGGTTCTGAAACATGAAGACAAGGTTATGTCTTTGGCTACGAAATTCAATCTTCTACACCCAAGTTGGCCGCTTCAACTATATCTGTGAAAATATAACCACGCAGAACATGAATCAAGATGTAGGGACAAAGATACTCAAAAGAAATGAGCATCTTTACGATAAAAGTGGTTCGGCCGTCTGAATGTCAAACCCTGAAATGCACTTGTGAATAACCAATCATACAACACCCCACATCGCTGCAAAATCTAATGAAGCAACCTCCTCCGGCGTATGCAGTAGCTACTGAGATCATGTTGAGCGATGACATTGAACATCGTCCATTGATGAATGTTGACGTAAAACCAATTGGTCAAACTGGAAACAAGCAATCCCAGTCGAACTCAATTCGCTTGCAAAACATAAGATGTTTGGACTTGTAGCTCCTACTCCTCCACATGTGAAACTCGTTGGCTACAAGTGGGTTTTCGTTCAGAAGCGTAATGAGAAGAACAAAATTGCACGTTATAAAGTTCGTCTTGTTGCACAAGGCTTCTCACAATGCCCCGAGATTGACTATGACGAAACTTATTCACCCGTTATGGATGTGATTACTTTTCACTACCTTATCAATTTGGTAGTTTCCGAAAAACTGAGTATGCAGCTGATGGACGTAGTAACTGCATATCTCTATAGGGATCTTGATGCGAAAATTTATATGAAAGTTCTCGAAGGACTTGCATAGGCTGGAGTAAATATTTCCAAACCCTAGAACACGATCTTAATTCGGATAAGGCGATCACTTTACGGTTTGAAGCAATCTGGAAGAATCTGGTATAACCGTTTAAGTGAGTATTTGCTAGTCAAGGATCTATGAACAACGAACTATGCCTTTGTGTGTTCATTAAGAAGTCACATTCCAATTTTACGATTGTTGCAGTATATGTCGATGACATGAATCTCATCGGAACTCCTGAAGAGCTCGCGAGAATTGTCGCGCACCTGACGTTGGAATTTGAGATGAAAGATCTAAGAAAGGCTCAATACTATCTCGGTCTCAAGATATAGCACCGTTTGGATGGAATCTTAGTACATCGATCGAACTACACCCAGAAGGTGTTGCGCCACTTTAACGAGGATAAAGCGAAGCCTTCGAGTAATCATATGGTCGTTCGATCGCTAGATGCAAAAATGAGATTCATTCCGCCCGAAGAAGGATTATGAAGAGATTTAGGAGCCTGAAGTTCCTTATCTAAGTACGATAGGCACTTTATTGTACTTAGTTTAATGCACTAGACCCGACATCTCCTTCGCTGTTAATCTTTTGGCAAGATACAGTAATGTACCAACACGCAGACACTGGACTGGTGTTAAAACATATTCTATAACCTTAAGGGTACTACAGATTGGCTTGTTTTATCCCTATGGATCCTTGAGTGATGCCGCACCCCCTTATCTCTAGTCAATTTTCACCTTGTTGGTTATGCCGATGCATGATACTTATCTGATTCGCACAAGATGCATTCTCAAACTGGTTATCTCTTTACTATTGGAGGCACCGCAATCTCTTGGAGGTCAACTCAACAGACCTTAGTTGCCACTTCTTTTAACCATGCTGAAATTCTCGCCCTACACGAAGCAACTCGAGAATACTTCTAGCTGAGAGTAGTTGTGGGCCATATTCAAAGCTCCTGTAATCTTTACCCCGTCGTTAACGTCCCGATGACGATCTATGAAGACAATGCAGCATGCATTGAACAACTCAAGCAGGGTTACATCAAATGAGACAACACCAAGCACATTGCGTCAAAGTTCTTCTTTTCACATCTACAACAAGAGCATCAGAAGATTGAAATCACGCAAATCCGTTCACAAGACAATCTGGCCAACCTCTTCACAAAATCACTACTGAATGCGACATTTCATAAGCTTGTTCAAGGAATTGGTATGCATAAACTTTCTGAGTTGGAACATTGTTAGTTCTCTTTGGAATTGTGTCAAACTCAAGAGGAGTATCTTGAAGTATACTTGCTTGATCTTAATGTACTATTTTTCCTTACGATTAGGAGTATTTTTTCCACTAGGTTTTTGCTACATAACGAGGTTTTGACGAGACACCCACCTTGGGTTGATCATATCCCTAATGACGTCTCATAAACGTTTCATTTGACTTTGCATTACTCACGTATTTTTCCTTAGACTATAGATTTTGTCCCTACTCGGTTTTTACCATAACCTTAGGGTTTTTTGTGAGACTTAGTTTCTTATGCAAGTTCCTACCTTATTGAGACTAGCGTGTTCCCAAAATCAGTGTTGACGAGTCGACTTTGTCAACTCTACATGATGCCGAATCTACTTGAGTATTTACACACTCAAGGGAAAGTGTTATAAACTTCTTATTTAAGTGTGATTGTGTAAATCCTAGATTAGATTTCATTCTAGTTATTCTATCTATTAGGACTTGTACTCCTTGGAGGAAAATGATTTCTTCTCTCTTACTACTATAAATAAAGGCACTGTGTAGGGGAAACAACAATTCTCTATACAACACTACAAACGTATCTCTCTCTATTTTCTCTGTGCTGCCGGTCCCCTCTCCCATTAAATATAGACCACAACAAGTTGAAGGTTATTTTTTTCAATTTTTGCAACCTTGAATATTTAGGGGCATATATTTGCTTGGCGCAGCCTGACACCCGTGTAGAGTCCAATTGCTATTCTAACTTTGTGGAATATCATCCTGCTGGACTTAAACTCTGCTAAAATGACTTGATGTGACCAATCATTTTGCGTGCCATATCCTTTAGCCATCTACCTAGGAATTTTTCAAAAATAAGACATCTTTGAATTTTCTTGAAAGATGGGTTTCATATCTAAACTGTCAACATAATTTCAGCTTATCTCTTGTGTGCTGACTAATCTAATAAAATCTATCGTTTGATAAAATAAAAAAAATAAAAAACCACTAACCCATCTTTATCCCATTACGACTTTTAATTGGATCAACACATGCGTTTTGCTTCCGGGTTAGGGATATGGTTTGCATCCCATTTATCGTACACAGGAAAATAATTCCGATGAACTCTTAATACATAATTATTATGTTATGATTACAAATCACAATATTATCTATCAACGATGGTTGAATGTTATCTTAACAATCATTTAATGGTCTAGAACTTGTTCACTCAATGACCTTGGTGCACAAATCAGTGGCGTAATATTGGATTCAAACATTGTCCTAGAATTTAAATAAATTTAGTGTAGAGTATTCTATTATTGTTTGTGAATATATAAAAAATTGTTTGCGATCAATTTGTCAATTAATTGCCACCTACAACCCCCTCAATACCTTCTCAATGTCAAAGTTGGCTCCCAGTGACTTGGTAGTGGACCAAATTCAATAAACAGATCAAATAATGTGGGACCCTACTCCCCAATTATTGGGTGCATGGGAATTTTTTTTAAACTTTAGGCTTCCGAATCGTGTTTTTCTTCAACATTGGCCCTAAATTTTATACTTAATTTCATGTTTGCAGCAGCAAGCTGATATCCCGGAGTTGGAAGCATCCTTGGCTGCAAGCAATCCAATCTCTTCTGGTTTTCATGGAGATACTCCGAAACGGCACATAGAATCATCGGCTACACATATTATCCTGAAAATTCGTTGAATTTTTTCTCGTCACAAATAATATCTAATATGACATTACACAACATAAAGGGAATTGTTATTGGTACTCCAAAAATCTCATTCTACACTCCAAATTTTCTATATTTGGAAAGAAAAATACACTTATGAAGAATGTATAATGAGATTTTTGGAGTGCCAATAACACTTCCCAACATAAAAACCAACATTGTTACAATAACAACATTCTCTCTTTAGCTTTCATACCTTTTTATTTTTTATTTTTTTTATTTTTTGTAAGGGACAACTGGTAGTAGACCTGACAATTTCTTACATGATCCGTTAACATAACACATAAACGACACGAAAATAAAAGGTTTTGGGTCAACACGATAACTAATCGGGTCATTATTGTGTCACACGATAATAACACGTTAATAACGGATCCTTAATAGGCTTACACAAGAGTGACACACGCTTAACCTATTTCGACACGATAAGAAAAAAATGATTTTGATGATTTTAATTTTTTAAACTACCAAAAGAAAATTACTATAAAATACAATAGATATAATGAATATGTATATATTGTTTATTAATTATTATTCTATATAAATTTTAAATTTTAAGTTTTATTTATTTATTTTTATAGTATATTATAGGCAAAGATTGAGATTAAAAATCATAAAACACATTAAAAATAAAAATATCAAGTAATTTAAAAATACCAAACACATTAAAAAATTATAATAATTAATTTACATGTACGAAAAATATGAAAAAAATATTTAAACGCTCGTAGTCGCATCCTCTACACTTTTAGGTTGGGCATATGATCGTTTGAATTTTTAAAACCATACAAACTCTCATGAATAGTATTTTTAAGGGAGTTCAAAATAAACAAAATTCATAATCATTAATCTATAAGTCTGAAAGATATAAAAGCTGGTGGTTTAGATTTTTAAAACCCTCCAAATCTCATGAACGGTGTTTTTTATTTTAGTTAAAATTAATAAAATTAATAATAATAATTGTAGAAGTGTAAAAAATGTAATCACTCGTAATGAAAAACTTTACAACTTTCATGAAGGGGTCAACTCCGAAATTTAGTATGTATATACTAATTTAATATTATGTTTTACATTTTTTTGGGTCAAATTATGCTTTTCATTTTCATTTTTATTGATTTAAAATATAATTTTCTTAATAGGTAACGGATCGGATTATATTACCTGATAATATTAACGGGTTGATTTCGGGTCGGGTCATATTACCCGTTTATGTTAACAGGTATTATACGACATGATTCATTAAGCTATCGTGTATGACACGAAAACGACACAAACACGAAAAACACGATACGAATGTTAGGTCTAACTGATAGTAAGCCCCCATTATCCATCCCTTCCGAAAACTGGGAAGACTCACAGAGGCATTTCAACCTCCCCTAACCACAAGTCTAGCTTTCACACCAACAACGAGTTTCAAACCTGAGACCTCCAAAAACATATAAATTTAGAATTTCAGCGTGAAAACAAAAACTTGGAATTTAAGATCTTCAATTCCCAAGTTTAAACTTCATGTAAATAGGCGTCATTTTTCAATTTCTATAATTGAAAGTTTAAAAATAACAAATTCAATATTCAATTCCATTGTTCTTTTAGGTAAACCAAACAAGAAAATTCATAAATTCTAAAAAATAAAATCCCGTAATTTCAATTTCTGTCATTTTAAAATTTCTTAGTAATCCTAAATTTCTTCATCCAAACATAGTGTTACTGCGGTAGCTGAAACATGCTTTGCATTCCTAAGAGAATCCATAAACCAATATGACATTGAACTTGAGTTTTCTACTTATTAGCACACAACATTGAACATAAACGGAGGCCACTGTCGATTTTATCTTCGGACTAAATATAGTAGACAGCGGATGCTAATCTCTGGATTACTTGTATAATTGCTTGAATCTTTTGCAGGCTTCCAATACATTACTCCTGTGGCCGAACGCACTAACCCTGACGAAACCTTCACCCCCAAATCCGAAACCACTCCCAGGTGTGGTGACCACATGAGTCTTCTCAAGAATCTCGCTGAATACATCCCATGAGCTTCGGCCAGGGAAGTGCACCCACACATAGGGTGCGTTCTTCCCTCCGTACACCTTAAAGCCAAGAGATTCAAATGTCTCCACTATTATTTCTGTGTTTTCTTTGTAGAAACCAATCACCTCGCGCATGGCCTAACGGAGTAGAAATCAAACAAATGTAACCATAGCTTGTAACAGATGCAGGCGGATTTCAAATTTGAAACTTTACCAATGAATCAAGACACATAAGAACACACCTTAAGGCCTTCTGGTGAAAGGCAAGCAAGACCACCAGCTTGTGATATATTGGATGCACCATTGAAGCAAGTACTAACGATGCGGTTGAAGTCCTTGGCAACGGGGAATCCATCTGAAAAGAGCAACTGCTTTGGAACAACAGTCCACCCCAAACGAACTCCTGTGAATCCAGCATACTTACTGAACGATGATGTCTCAAGTGCAACCTGCAATGGCCACACAGAAACACAATACATGAATTAGATTTTGCATATTCATAGATATAAGAGTAACATGAA
This sequence comes from Pyrus communis, assembly GCF_963583255.1. Taxonomy (NCBI): domain Eukaryota; kingdom Viridiplantae; phylum Streptophyta; class Magnoliopsida; order Rosales; family Rosaceae; genus Pyrus; species Pyrus communis. Next base: position 13,681,835 of record NC_084805.1, on the reverse strand, counting down.
CTAGATTTCAATAAAACAAAGAATCAAGAGCCTTGCGAATATGCAAATTATAGATTACCTCTTTGGCTCCAGGGATTTCAAAGATTGAGCGAGGATTGTCATCTGACATATACAGGGCGTATGCTGAATCGTATACTATGATTGACCCATTATCCTTAGCAAACTGTACCAGTTGTGTCAGTTGCTCCCTTGTAGCAGCAGAACCAGTAGGGTTGTTTGGTGAGCAGAAAAATATGATATCTGTTCGAGAAACAGTGTGTAAATCAGGAAAGAATCCATTCTCAGGAGTACACCTCATGTACTCAATATTTCCGAACTTCTCGACATCTTTCTGATACTGTCCAGTCTGGCCCATAATAACACTTGAGTCTACATAAGCCTGCAAATAAGAAAAGAATATTCTCCTAATTTTTAAACAGTACGTGAACACTTAACACAACATTAACAGAAGATAGATCTTTCTTTTTCCCAATCTTTGTCCAAAAATCTTTAAACAGAATGTAATCCTGTACATTAAAAACAGGAAAAAAATCCTACCGAACATAACAATAATAGCAAGAGAGATGAGACAGGACAAGATAAACATGCAACTAAAGAATAAGAACAAGAATTACCGGATAAGATGGATCTTGCACTGCTATTGTGACATTAGACCCAAAAACAACCTACCACGGTAGAAACAAGGCAAACCCTGTATAAGCACATGAAAAATATAAAAGCAAGGTACATAGGAAAAATAAAAATTACGATACGTGGAAAGTATGAAACCTGAAGGCGGGATATGTCACATTTTGCACCATCAGAAACAAAGATGTCATCTTCCTCTATGCCAAGGTTGTCATAAAATGCAGAAGCAATTGCAGCTCTTAGTGGCTGAACAGATTAACAATTTGTCTTAGTCTTCATTATCACTAATATTTATATGTTATTTATATGGGAGGATATATTTGCATAGAATAACTTAAAAACCCGTCAACTAGCAAATCTAATGAGAAGGCCAAATACCTTTTCACCTTGTTCAGGTCCATAACCACTGTAACCCTCCAGGGTAGACAAAGCATGTGCTCTCTGCAAATCAGAAACAATATGGATTTAGAAAGACATAAAAACTGATGAATGTGCTACATGTTGTCATTTTTTTTTCAAGGTAATACAAATATAATGCATATTTTAGAATGCGTATAAATTCTTGACATAAAGATGCTCATAATACCTGGATAATATACCACAAAAATAAATATATTGACATTTCACAGAAAATAACATTTCTTGATGTGGATTAAGAGCTTATATTTTCAAGGGATAACATATGAGAACAAGATAATCTAATGTATGTGATCTGAGAATAATTGCCGACCACTATACTATATTACTTGGTTTGCCTCAATCAAAAGGTTGGCTACTTGACTGCTTCAACCAAAACAAGCTCAGTTTACGCTAACAATGAACTTGGCTTAGTTGGCTAGCAGAACAAAAGCTAAATGAATCATATAATAATAAAAAATCAAGAATCTAAAAAAAGGAGAGGGGGCGGGGTTTATTCTTTGAGTACTTTCACATTAACGTTCAGGTTGGTTATGTTGAAGTTAATCTCCCTCAAAGAAACAAAAGTAAACAGGAAAGTTTTACATAGAAATAGTAACACGAAAGAAACTAACATCAACAACCATTTAAGGAGGAAATATTTATTTGTGGTGGTCCTGTTGTGGTAGTTTGAAAGTAGCGGGATGATTATATTCTGTTAGCTCCATTCCTTGATCAGCATTTGAATAATTTTACACATTTACAAACATGTATGCTGTTTCTGTTGCAACCATACATACAATCAACCAAAACACAACTTTGCTCTTATTAATGGAACAGTGAAAGCGATAGGAGAATTTCAATAATTAAAGAACACCAGAGTGAATGCATTCTATCTAGTTTTTCTAAAGACAAGTTAATCAAACCCTAACTTTCTCACCCGACACCCTTATAAACAGTGCCAGGGCTATTGACAAACCTGCGCCAAGGTGGTTAATTCAGGATCCATTCAGTTAATCGGGACTTTATAGTTCCCTTCTTTTCTTCCACCAGGCTGGGATACCACAATAATGTACAAGCAACAATAAAAGGTACCTTTGCCATTGCAGAGGTTATAACTTCTGGAATGGGCTCAGTGGTGTCACCAATCCCAAGGCTAATCACTTGTGCATCAGGGTACTTCTTCAAGTGCGCCGCTCTTCTTCTAGCAACCTATACAATCAATGTAATATAAAATCATAAATCAACCGGGAAACAGCAATCGATATATGAATAGAGTACAGCATATGCCAAAAATACGTAAAAACCACAAAAAGCACTAACATTTAGCCACTAGAGTAACTCAATGACTAGCTTTTCTTGATTATGTAAAAACCCAACATTTTATTCAGGATTATATTAGAGATGTTGATTAGGTAAATCGATACGGTAACATTTGAACACCCTAAATCAAAAGGGCAATGCCATATTTGAGAGACCCAGTTAGGAAACTCAACACTAAACCCCAAACCCAGTAAACCCAGCAAGTGAAAGATCATCACAAACCTCTGGAAAGAGATACCCAGCTTGAAGTTTGGCTATGTTGGCATTCCGGGACACCTGGGTTTTGTATTCTTCACATTAAAAATTCAAAAAAGAGAGACTTGTTAAGTTAAAAATTAAATTGAATCAATAAATTCAGAGAAAAAGGAAACAGAGCGAGAGAGAGAGAGAGAGAGCGAGAGAGACCGGTCTTCTCCGCCTGCGGAGTGGCAACGCATTTGCAGATGCCAACGTGTTTTGCTGGAAGCAAGACACTCCGAGCTCTGCAAAACAGTGACAACAACGTGAGCTGTGAGAGATAAAATGTGTTTGGCGGCTGAGAAAATTGGAGGGAAAAAGGAGACAAAAGCGGGGAAATTGATACCTGGAATTGAATGTCAAGTTGTGGTTGGCGAAGAAAGCGGAGGAAGAGGACGAGATCGAAGTCTGCAACAGCGAAGAAGAAGACATTTTTGGATTTTGAAGAATCGCAGACGAGTGTGAGCTTCGAATTGGATATTTCTGGTTACCTCTCGGCGGCGCTAGCAAGCAGAAGAGTCTCGTTTGAGAACGTATGGGTATTTTGGTCCTAATAAAAGATTAGCTTTCCTTTTGCGTTTAGGGAAAAAGACTCCTTTCTCCTCTCTCCTTTCCTCTCTCTCTCTCACCTGACTTCGATTCCCATCACCGCCGGAAGCATCGGCCGAGACACTACTAACGGCGGAGGAGACGCCATCACCGGGGTAACACGCCGCCACTATTTTTTTTTTTTTTCCAAATAATTTTCTTTGAGCATTTTGTTTGAATATTGAGATTCTTGAGACGAAATTATTGGAAAGAGTAGGAATGAGATTCTAGGGTTTCGTTAGCATAAGTTCAAGTTCGCAGTTTCGATTGATTTTAATTTGTGATGGCCACCACTTTGATCAAGAACATAAAGACGAGGTTTTTTTCATGTGCATCTTTCAAAAGCCTCTTTTTTAGTTTGATTTTCTTCTTAATTTTGTGATTCTGATTAGTCTGTTGTGGAATTCTGTAATTTTTCAAATTTGGCATTGGATTGTCTCCAATTCTGTTTGGTTTTATGGAAAGTTTGTAATTCTGGTTGGTCTGCGTGTTTCGATGAGAATTCTCGTTTGGGTTTGGTTGTAGTTTGAATGTTTCTGCATAATTTTTAGTTTGCTAAATGGGGTCGGCTATATGAATCTTAGAACGCAACTGCGCTTGGTTTTATGTCATGTCGTCCGTTAGATCCAAGTATTCAAAGTTTCCCTGAATTAATGAAAGACTGGTTGTATCAGGTTGAGGACATCCAAAAGAAAGTTTGAGGAGCTAATAAAGTGCCATAACGACAGAGTTTCCATTCGGTAATCTGCTTCAGCTGTGTCTTCACTTTACATTATAGCGATAACTTGGAGTTTATGACTTGGTCTGCACTAGCAGTTTAGAGTACATATTTCCAGATTATGCTTTCATTTGCTATATACCTGCTTGATTCTTAGTTAACCTCTGGGAATCCCAGCTCGTAGTCCCCGGAAGTCCCCGGTTTGCTTATCGTAAATCTGTGTTTGAGGAAGGTTTGAATTAGCTTCTTTCAAATTTGCTTTGTAGTCATCATGATATCAGAGAGAGGTGTCCATAACTAAGTTTTTGAACTAGTTTATGATACCAGAAACTCCAAAAGATTGATGTTTTTAATTGTCTCAATGGCTTTTCTTAAGGAGGGTAGATGGTTTTTCATCAATGGTCTACACTCTCAATTTGTTAGTTGAACATGAAATTTTACACTTCGGATCGAATATCGTTTAACTTGAAATTTGGAATTTTGTTATGTCTTTTAGCTGTTTCGGAACATAATCTTTAAGGCAAAATAGTCGTAAAAATATTAATGTTAGTAAACACGCTTTCGTACCTTGGTTATGTAGCAATAGGTTGTTGACATGAGTGTATTTCTCCTTCTGTTCGTGAATGGCTCCCCTCATTCAGAAAGTTTACTTGTGTCTCTCTCAAGTTTACAACTAATAGTCAAGTTCACTGTGATTCCGAAGCTGTATTGATCAAGATTCTTTGCTTAAAAGGGTTAGATGGATTTAGAGACGGAGAACAGAATAGCTGCAATTCTTATGAGAGAAGCCGCTGAATTGCGGCGTCAAGCTGAGACGGAAGGTGTGCTTGCTTATCTTCAGCAGCCTAAAACAAGGTTCCGGCCGAATTCACGCTTCCTCAGTGCTACTGTTTGTGGTGTGCAACAAGGTCAGTTCCTATACTGCTGTGTTAGAAAGGAAGGTGCGCATGTTTTACTTGTTTGGTGACCGCTGTCATTGAGCTCAAGTTCTATTGTTTGTTTTCTCCAGCAAATCGAGTTGTTGAAGTGAATGAAATGTGGCGACTCCGGCAGAAAGAGAAGGAATTGGACAATAGGCTGGAAGGGAACAAGGATGAGAGCGGTGTCGCGGAGATAGCAACTCTCCGAGATGCAGTGGTAAGGGACATGCCGTTGCAGATGACAGTGCTGGTCCTTCTTGCTCGTCAAGGAAAAGAGAATACGAGAGCTGCCATTCAAGGCAAGAGAATGGTTTAGGAGACGAAGAACTCGAAGAATTTTTACATTCAAGGTAACCCTCTCTCTGTCGCTCTGGCTCCTCGCCACCCCCCGTGTACGAGAGAATATATGGCTAATTAGCATGATTTTCTTGCTATGACAAGAGTCAAGCGTGGCAGAGGTGCTGTTGGGTCAAGGATGGATGAGAAGGGTCCTTATCTTCCCCGTTCTTCGGACTCCAAGGAAGAGCAGCTGCAGAGTCCCGGTGTACAAGAACGCCGTGCGTATGGACCAGAGAGGCCTTCACATAACTTATGTTATCCTTCCGAAGAGGAGCATGACGATGAGAGGAAGAAATCAAAAAAGGTGAAGTCTGGTAGCCCGAACAAGCACAAATCCAAGGAAAAATCTAAAGAGAAGAAGAGGAAGGACGAGAAGACGAAGAGGAAGGACGAAAAAACAAATAAATACCATACTTAAGAGGCGCTTTATCTGAGAAGAATTCTCTGGCTTGTACGGAATTGGTGCATATTTTTCTCGAATCCCTGTTAACCCTACAAAGCGATGCGCGTGTGTTGCCTACCAGAGCATCTGAAAAGCCTGTTCACTCAAAAGACGACCATCATAAACTCAAAATATTCAGAACTTCGCCTGGAGAAAGTTTTGACATTCGTCTAATAACTTCTCAACCATATGACTTTTTAATACGGTTTTAGTAGAGTTTTCTAACAAACCTGTTTCAGCACTTACAGACACAAATGACAAACAAATTAACTAATTTTCCGTTGTAATATCTACGGCAAGGAGACGACCTGCTTCCAAGAAATGCCAGTGTTATGAGTCCTCAAACTGATGGTCAGTCTCATCGAAAATCTCCTCCTACATAACGAATATTGATGTCAGGATATAAAGCCTCGTAAGAGAAAATGTGGATACAACAAAAAATAGAAATGGTGCTTAAAGCGAGAGCTAGTACCTGTAAAAGTTCTTCGATAACATCTTCCATTGTTATGATGCCAACAGCCTCTTCCTCTTCAGGGAGCTTGGGAAGTGGCTCACTATCAATCTGCAGGATGTCTGAATATATCTCCTTTGTCCATTTCTTGCTTCTGGACCCGCTCCTGTATGAATTATTTGCACTGTTTGTATTTGTAAAGCTCTTCCACTTCTGTAGTGATCTTTTGCTCTTCAACTTCTCATGAAGAGGCTTTTCACCGTCAATATCGACTTTCACTTCTTTCACTGGATCTATTGAGAGAGATATAGACAACAGTTATAATCAGTCTCTCACAAAAAAAAAATAGAGTCCGATCATAGAGTCTGAAGGTGTCAGGTGGAAAATTTTTGCCAATGGAAATTTTTTCAAGGCATTCTACAGTAGGAAGCAGGTACTTACTGTCATCTGGATTGCCATTAGTCTGCTCCGCGTTCTTATTGCACCTTCTAACAACAATAGCCATGTGACTGTGACCTTTCTGGAACTCGTTCAATATGTCATATAAGGGCAACGTTTCTGGAACCCTATCAAACAAATGAGAGTTCAACACCAATTTATGTAAATCATCATAAATTTGTACTGCAATTAATATTACAACAAAAATGACCTCAAACAACGCAAAATACCTTGGAATCTTGCGTATAGTGACATTCTTTACGGGCACTTCATCTTCTGGGTTCACCGTTAACAAATTTTTTACCTAAATTTTGAATTTAAATAGTTTAGAGAAGTACGTTACAAAGAAAAATATAGCGACCTAATATCATGATAAATCAAATGGAATGAAAGCAGAAAACAAGATACATTAACTTGTTTATCATGCTCAAAATTTAAGCACTAATTAACTCAACATGAATTTGGATTACAATTAATTTAGTAACCTGTTTTAAGTTTCATAGCACAGCTTTTCAACATGTCCTAGAAATTGCCTATCCGCAGATAATTTCAAACTCAAAGTTGACAGAGATATTTAAGCCAAGTAAGTTCTGATTTACACTGGTTTTAACCAGCAAGTTGGGAACTTGGGAGGTATAGAAAAGGGCATGGTTAAAAATTTACCAGGATGAGTCCAATAATATTCATAGGCTCCTCATAATAAACCGGTACTCTGCTATGCCCTTTCTCCAATATTAGATTCATCAAATTCCTGTGTGATAAGCAGCATTTAGGGTTGCAAATCAAAACATTATTATACAACCAACGAAAGTTGACTTTTCTGCTATAATGTGTAAAGCATAATAGACCTGTCAAGCTTGTCATTGATATCGATTGCAAAAGTTTCAGCTATGGGAGTCATGGCATCTCTAGCTATTTTCTCAGAGAGTTCAAGTGCTCCTGCAATAATGGTTGTTTCGTCATGTGTCAACTCTCCACCTTTTCCAGCCTAGAACAAGACAGTCATATATGGTTATGAGGCGGGTAGTAAGTACTCTAATAACAGAAGTGAGAAGAACGAACCCAACGAAAGAATTACTGAAGAATGATGAAGTTATGTGACAGTTGACAATTCAATTTAAGAGAGCTGTCAGACGTACCTCATTACCATGCATATCTACAAGCGTTTTCAACTCAGCTCTGCGAAATAGAGCTACATGTCCATGGCCCAACAGATAGTCTAATAGCTGGAAACCACATAGAACATAATAGTCAGAGAGTTGAACTCATGCCGCTGGCATAAGAAATTGCAGAGAAAAAAGTAAGTGCTAAATCTGTCACACCTTGCTAATAGGATATGCAACCGGAAAGCAGACCCAAACAAGAACACGGACAAATGGTGCCACTGTTGCACCAATAGCCAAACCATATCGGGAACAAACAGATTGTGGTATAATCTGCAGACACAGATGAACAGAAGTTAGTGACACGCTCATGCCATGTTTGATATCATCACTAACTTCAGAAATAAATGTAACATGGTATATCAACACAGCGATATTAAAGTAACTTTGTGTTCTCAATGTAATTTTTCTCAAGCAGACCAATGAACATCAATCTAGGGTTGTGGATATGCCCTCTAAGTGTTTCCTCAAAGAGCCAGTTAGTTCAGATCATAAATAACTAAGAATATGAAAACATACTGGCAGAAGTCAGATTTACAAAATTCAACTATCTATGTTATAGGCCATCCTACGATACAAACAAAATGGCATATATCACTTACCTCGCCAAACAGAAGAATCAATGTCACCGAAATGAGGATTGCACCCCAAGCTGTTACCAAACCATCAAGAAAAATGGGGAGTGCCTGAGAGAAGGAAAAGAGATTACAATATCGTCTTTCCTTTCATTATTATTTTACCGAAATTAGTATCTTTTCCAATAAACATCAATAACATGTACCTCCATCGCAGCAGCATTGCAAATCAGCAGAGTGCAAAGCAACAGATGCTGTTTTTTGACAACTGGTAATATCTTGGCTGCAATTACAAACAAAATACATAGAGAGACGAAATGATTAGTTAAACCGCATTGTACACATCAATGTCAAACGAAGCTAGTACAATGGAATTTATCTTTACAAAGTTAAAACCCCTCGCACAAAATCGTTCTTTTCCCGTAGGTGCATGCTTATCTTTCGACTAAATTTCAGAGTCATGAAAATCCAAGACATTAAACAAAAAAACAAAAAAACAAAAAAAAAAAAAACCCAGTATTAATCATCATGAGAGATGGCACTTTCGGCTGTCAGAAAGCGCTTTTACCCCTGCGAGAAACAATCCCAAACGGGCCCTAGTTCTCACCAAATCACTTTTCATTCATTAATTCCAACACTGACACACCCTTTCTCCTCTCAGAACACCACTTTTCATGCAAATGGAGAACGCAAGTTTCATATTTCAACAAGTGGAAGTGGAATTACCAAAACATAATTGGGCAAAATACTTCCACAGCGGAACAATCCAATTCAAAACAATCATTTGCAGCTCCTTACAATCAACTTAACCTCGAATCGAAATCGAACAAAAACACCAATCCAGATTATTCTAAAACTATTAGAAATCAACATCAAATAGGGTCCCACACCATTTTCTTTCCTCCTTTTCTCGCATTTTCCCAGCAGCCAAACAGAGCAGAGAATTCCAAACGAAACATAACAAAAACTCAAAAAAAAAAAATGAAAATCAAAAGCCATACCGGCGTATTTGCGATCCTTCGGCGTCCCGGACTTGGCGAGGACCTCGAGATCGACGAGGCTCATGGACATGAGGCCCAAGGTGAGGCCGGACATTAGCCCCGCGAACATCACCAGCAGCACGATGACCACTATGTGAATGAAGAATCCGCTGGTGCAACACTCGTACTCCACCGCCATTAAAGCTGCAAGCTTTTCTTCTTCCTCAGCTCGCAATCAACCGATTCAATAGCTACCTCCTCCTCCTCCAAAGCTTCCGAATTTGGAAAAAACAGAGCTCCGATATCGCTCCCTCTCAGAGAAGAACCACCATTGCCAATTGCTCGAGCTTCTTCGACCGAACGCCGACTCAACAATTTAGAGAGAGAAAGAAGAGAGAGAGAGAGAGGGAAATTTCCAGAAGAATGGTGGGAACTGGGAACGTACACCACTACAGTCTTAGCGTCACCTTTTTCATCCACTTTGATAATTTTTTCTTTTCTTTTCACGTTTCGTATTTTATTTTTACTTTTATCAAATAACTATTAATTAATTTACATAAAACGTTTTATGATCCTTAAATAACAAGCAACAGTTTAAACAAGAAATTGATGATAATGGTTTTTCAGGTGGTTTGGGTGTGGATTGTAGGCTTGTAGCTCCGATGGTTGAAAGCATTTTACTCCTACACTTGAGGTCAAAGTTCGACTCAAATTTTCCTTATTTAGATTTTTTGTAAGAAAAAATAGAGACGGTTATATCTAAAATTGACTCATTGCATAAGGGTATTTTATTAAATATATTTCTTACTTTATGTTAGACGGTTATATCTAAAACGCTCTTCTGTAATTGAAATGCTAAATGAAAAAAAAATATAGTAAAAGAGGGCGTGGGGATGAGAATTATTTTGATGTCTTTGCAAGCAAGAATGAATTGACATGTTAGGTTTGTCACACCAATTTGGTGTGAGTCAAGTGCTAGAAGACGAATGAATTGACATGTTAAGTAATTTGATGTTTAAATTATAGTTAGAAGATGAATGAGAATTCAAGAGCGTCGTGTTCTTTTATACTAGTAGAGTTGAGTGTGATCGTAATTGTTTGTGATACACATAACATTCTCTGATTGATGGGGTTGAGACATGTTGTCTCGCCGATAAAATCAATTAGGCATTTGATTGATAAAGCGTGTCAGTCCTTAGATCGTGGAATTCTTATTAACAGCTCTTAGGTGGTCCTCTGATTTACTGACATATCTTTGCTTACTTATAAGTGAGGATTTAGGATTTAGATTCGAATCTTATACATACCATATTTTGATACGGAATATGCGGCTTTGATCTCAAGTCTCAACTTCTCAGCAGATTTGTGTCGTTATCATCTTCATTTCTTCGTCTTCTATTTGGTGGGTCCACGTAAGCAAAACCTTCATGCAGCTGCTGGCTGTGAGAGAGAGAGAGAGAGAGAGAGAGAGAGAGGGAGGGAGAGGCATTGTCATTGTTTTTGGTGTCTTAAGCTAATCACATGTTTGATGTTGCTGACTCATAAAGATTAATGGGGATTAAATTGTTAATTAATGGGACAACCTAAACATGATTCAATCTCCCATCTCTTTTCCACTTTGTTTTTATTCAGTTTTATTAAATAAGTACAAAGAAATCCGAGAAAATCTTGAGTACGACTGTACGTGGGGCTACATACTCATAATAAGATTAAAAAAATTATATGCTAGTCTCATCTAATTTAACATTATTGTGAGTTTGTTGTCGCCTTCTGTAATTTGACTGGATCCGCTAGTATTAACCTAGAAACAGTATTAAAAGGAACCTTATGTTACGAAAACATGACCTTTTTAGAGCCGTATGTATATGAGAATAATTCACAAGGAGGTTGGTTAGCTAGAGATTTCTTGTAACAAAAATTGGAACATACCCAGTATTCTACCACGTCTAAAATCAAGCTTTTTCCACAACCTATAGCCCCTAACATGAAACACAAACTCTGATTAAACTTCTAAATATTAATTCAATTCTATACACAACCCATATATTCCATAAATCTTGGTATAGGAACACCCTACCTTAGCAGCCTCCAAAATTGAGCCTATACTTAGGGTGCCGAAATATATTTGCCGTAACTTTAGTGGTCGGAAAAAATGGAAACTTTCCAGCCAAACTGGGAAATACAATATAAACGTGTTATCTTTAAGTATGAAAGACTTTGTTGTGTTTGGTTATGGAAGAATAACACATATAGCTCACAGATCTGAGCTCAAACCCCAAAACTCCGACCTCACTCTTCTTAGCTCTCTCTCGACATCCTTGTGTTCAAAATCAAAGCTCACAGTTTTTAGCTCAACCCAAAAACCCAGAGCTCATTCTTCTTAGCTCTCTCTCGATTCCTCCCTCTTCGAAATCAGAGCTCACACATGAGCTCAACCAAAAAACCAAGGCTCAAAACTCTCTCCCGACATCCCTCTCCTCGAATATGCTAAGAGAAATGACGCCATCAGTTGTAAGTTTTTACTATTTAAATGTGGGTATTTTTGTCATTTCTCTTTTGTGCATGGTGTGCAGAAAGTGTGTATAACCGGTTTATCCTATTTTGGTCCTAAGAACAAGAAAGTGGCCCATTTTTATTTATTTCCCTTTTTTTTTTTCCTAATGTTTAGTAAACAAAATAGTAACTTGCAATCGTGATCTTCGTAATCAGAATCCAACTCCGTCCTTTGGTTTTGATTATAGGTACGTAAAAATGCCTTCAATCTCAATGAGTGAAAAAAGGCAAATAGGGAGTTGTCGTTAGCATTCTTCTTAATACTTTTGTAAAAATGATTTTTGAATGGCCTATTATCTTTATGCTTATCATGGTTTATTTTTGGGCTTATTTTTTTATACAATGATATATTTACACTAAAAGGTGAGAATATAAATTTATTTCGAACTCGACATTTACAAGATTCGAACCTAAGATCTCTCACTTACAAGTGAAGAAGAATGCCGATTAACCATACTACTAAGTGGCAAAAAGATAAACATGGGTGGTGCACTTAGCTAATTGTCTTAATGATTAGTGTCTTTCTTTTTAACTCACTACGTCATACGTTCAAACCATTTTTCTTCCTATTAACGTAAATTATTGTAAAATATCGTTTGTGATAAAAAAAAAATAACAATGAGGCAATTATTTCTTTTAAGGAGCTTTAATGAAAAGAGTTTGAACTGACTTTAATTTAATTAAAAATCACCCTAAACTATTATTTAACCAAGAAAACTTAAAATTTGATCATTAGAACAAAACTATTTATATAATAGGCCCTACAAACATAAATACTCACGGGCTGAATTAAAAACCCAACACAATAAATAATTTTTTTCCAAACTTATTAGACATGAAAGTGATGAATTGGTGTCCACCATCCCCACTTCTATTTCCCTCTCTGACATCCACCATTCCCACTTTCATTTTTCCTCTACACAATTTCCAAAAACTAAAAATATTACTTATAATGGAAGCTTTAGGAAGCGAACCCACTTGTTTACTCATGGTTGGGGACAATTGCCTCACTTTTTTTTCTTTTTTTTTTACCAAATGTGTTTTTACTTTTGTTTGAACTTAATTCTTTCTTCTTCTCTCTGTTTTTCTACCTAGTATACTTTTTTCTGAACTATAAGTAACCCCTTCAACTTTTGTCACGTTCACTTTTCTTGGGTTAACTATACAAATTTGAACTTTGAGATTCTTCAAGGAAAAAGAAAAAAAAAGAGATCAAAGAGCTAAAATATTTCCATAAATAAACAAAGTTATCAATTATAAACAAATGAAAAGTCTCTAAAATGTAAAATCTTCAAACTGAACATTATTTCTAGAACTGAACACAACCACTATTTTTAGAACTGAGCATTGGCACAACCACTATTTTTATAATTAAACACTAACTATTTGTAGAACTAAACAGTAACTATTTCTTAAACTGAACATTGGTATTATCACTATTATAATTCAAGAAATAGTGTCACTTATTTTGATTCAGTTTCAAAAATAGTGTTGGTTATTTTGCTTTAGTTCCAGAAATAGTGTGGGCTATTTTGGTTCAGTTTCAGAAATATTGTGGGTTATTTTGTTGTAGTTTCAAAAATAGTGTGGTTATTTTGCTTAATTTTCAGAAATAGTGTGGTTATATTGGTTCAGTTTCAGAAATAGTATGATTATTTTGCTATAGTTCTAGAAATAGTGTTTATTTTGTTCCCTTCTAGAAATAGTGTGCGCTATTTTGGTTTAGTTTTCAGAAATAGTGCGTAATTTTGTTGTAGTTCAAGAAATAGTGTGGGTTATTTTGATTCAGTTTGAGAAATAGTGTTCGTTATTTTGTTGTAGTTTTATAAATATTGTTTATTTTGTTCCCTTCATGAAATAGTGTGGGTTATTTTGGTTCATTTTCAAAAATAGTATATAAATTAAATTATGTTGACATAACTTAATCGTAACTGTTTAAATAAGAGAGAAGATAAGGGGAGAGATTAAGATGAGAGAATCCTACTCCCCTTTTAAGCCTAGTGATCATAAATTAGTTTAATAGCTAATAGTGAGAAACTTTTCAAGGTGGCAGGAACACACACCTCACAATTACTGGTGGTGTTTGTAATAAATTAAAATCAACCACGTGGCTTTTTATTATGTGATTGAAATAATAAGCCAAGAACTTTAACTCCGTCCAACAATGGCGTTAAACTCTCTCTCTCTCTCTCTCTCTCTCTCTCTCTCTCTCTCTCATCTTTGTAAATTTGAAAATCTGCGCAAAATGATTTTGTTTGCTAAAATTCAGTTATGCTAGTATTAATTATGAGAAACAAATTTGATTTAAGGTTCTTTGTTTGAACAAATTAATTCCTATATTCAACTAGCTGGCAAGAACCATTATTCCCAAGAGGTTTAAAGTTATCTGAAACACCACCAAAGTATAAGCCAAAAGTAAGAAACCCATAATCCAGTTGACGTGAGAGGAGGCGGAGGAGTAGGTCATTACCCGTCTCAGGCGACCTAGACAATTCCTTTGAAGTCCAAGCACATCAATTTTTTTTTCCTTTTTCAAATGAAAAAGAAGAAGACAAATTGAAAACTAGAAGAAGACGAATTGAAAGCTTACAAAGGGAACAAATTTCAATTTTGAGGCTTCTCTTGATCATTTTTTTTTTTTTTGTTTTTTTTGAGAAACTAGGAATAACATTACCAGGGCAAGCCAAAAGAAGTAGAAGGCTAAGAGAGACCAACAAGAACTACACAATGAGAACAAGGTAGAAAACACAGACTTGGAACAAGCCCCAAGTCACCTTAATCTCATCCTAACATAAATCAAAAGAGGAGGGCAAGAGATGCCATCCATGTTTAGCATACGAACAAATGAAGATGGGGGTCTTACAACCTAGACAGTGTCGTTCATCTCCGCACCCTCATGCTACGCTACAAAGCCTGTCGCTCCATTTTAGGTTCTCGGCACCCAAGCCCAACTACAAGATCTGAAAGCCCTAGCTGCTCCACAAAATTCCAACAGAATCGGGAAAACCTCCCAATTGCCCTGCTCAATGTTCCCATTTAACCAGGAAATGAGGTTCCGCGAATCCGATTCAACAACAACATCTTCATAGCCCCATCTCAAATTAGTCATGCATCCCTCCAAAATCCCTAAAGCCTCTGCTATTAACACAGAAGCTGCACAGATCTGCTTCCTGCACACCGCCAGACATCGGCACGTCGAGTCCCTAATATCCACCCCAATATGACCACTTTTATCAACACCATGACAGCTACCATCCACATTAACTTTAAAAACACCCAAAGGAGGTGGCGACCACGTAGGGGTAATAGACATCTCAGCCGTCGAGATTCGCATTGTGCCCCTATCCGGAATAGCCTCATTGAAAGCAGACAACACCATTGAAGCAACAAGGATAGTCTTCCTAGGGGAAGGATGTGACAACCCGTTCCAAATTTTACGTTTTTATCTTATTTTAAAAGCGTGAATTTACGAAAATGCCATAGAGACAAAGATTTTGACTTATGTTGACCATCGTCTAGAGAGACGTATGACTTATTCTTTTAACATATTCTCGTAGTACTTGTTGGTGTGAACGCATAGGCGAAAGCCGTTTGCGAGTCCGGATTATAACGGTATAGTTATAGACGTTTGAAATTGGTTATTTAAATATTTGAATTCCCACCTTGTGGGATTAGTGGACCAATTAAATTAAAGGGACAAGAAACCAATTAGAAGGGAAGAGGGAAGCCTGCAGCCAATCAGAAAGAAAGAAGAAAAAAAAAAAAAAAGAAAAAGGGAAAGCTTCCCGTGCACCCATGCCCGACCTATGTGACCACCCATTTTCCAAGGCCGATTCCGGCCAACTCCGATGGAATTTTTCGATGCCACCACCACCATCTTGAAGCTCTCTTTCCCCTCTACAAAACCCACCCAAGAACCACCTTGATTAACCATGGTATGTGGCGGTTTGAGGCCACGAAAGGTGACGAAAATCAATAGTGCTCCGGCCACCCTTTTCGATTTTTCGGCAAATCGGCAAAGCGATGGCTGATGCCACCACTTGGGCTTTGTAGCCCATCATCCCAGGAGCAAAACCCAACCAACCTTGACCCCATTGGACCTCCGTAGATGACGAATCGACGTCGGGAAGTTTTAGGCACCCGCCGGATTTGTGGGAAAAATTGACCATCTTCCGTCCACTTTTGGACTTCGTGGCAGGTATGAAAGTTGCTCCACTCACTGAGATCTTCATTTCTGTGAAGTTTGAGAATTTTTGGAAATAGTTGGATTTTCCGGCGAGTCGGGTCGGCCAACCGCCACCCGCGGCGGCGCGTGGCCAGTGGGCTCCAATGCTATTTTTAGGCTATGTCGAATGTCTTGAATTCAGTTTTGTTATTTGAATGACATAGGTTGATCGTTGGAACCTAAATTCGTTACGATACGTTGCTTGATGAAAATGTGAATCGACGATCCGACCGTTGGATCGTCACCAAACTTGGGTACATTATAATATGTAATATTTAAAGATCATAGGAATTTATGGATCAGGAATCCGATGTATGGATCTTCCCGAATTGAATTGGTAAGTTAGCAAAATAAATGTTCACAGCCACTTGTTTTAGGCAATTAGCGGAGATCTGACCGTTGGATCGTAATGAAATTTTAATATGTTATTCTAGAAACATATTGTGGATCGTTGGGAGTTGCGGATTGGAAATCTGATATGCGGATCTTCCGGGTTAAGTTATACAGGGTTGTAGACCCTACCGTCGATCTTTGATTGACGGTTGACTTTAAAGATCGACGGTTGACTTTTGGTCAATGGGTCTCAAATTATTCTTGAAGGTCCTTGAGGATATGTTTTATGTAAATTATGTATTCTATCGATAAAAACTTTGAGACGTGATTTGATAATTGGTCACAGGCGACGATAGATCGTGATGTCTCGATGTGCGTGCGCTAGAGAATCATAGCGTGGACTCCAGGTGAGTGAATCTTTTCCTTTTTATCGTACATATTATTGAGAGTTCTATTGACACTTTTAAATTGATTAGGTATATTACCTTCATATAATTATTATGAATGCTTGAAGTACCTATATGAACTACAAATGGCTTGATCTCTGTTTAGGGTACGTAGGCACTCTAACGAGACGTTAGATGCAGCCATAAAATATTTGAGACAAAAGCCTTGCTTGGGAAATTAAGTAATGCGGAGGAAATTGGTAAAGGCAAGTTTTAGTTTTGTGAATTAGTTAGTTAAATTAGTGTTAATTGGGTTATCATGGATAATTATCCCTGAAAATAAGTAGTTCGGGAGTAGGGCGTTATTGATTGTACACTTCACACCGTATTGTTTATAATTGAAAATGTTACGACATGGTTGAGTATTAGATTGCATCATGGTATATCCATATGTATATTACTTGCATATAATTATTGGGAATGCTTTCAAGTGCAAAGGTGAACGCAGGACACCCAGATAAGTTCAGGTAAGTTTATGGTATTAGTTGAATCGATTGCGTTATAGCATGACTACAGTTATGTGTTAGGCAACTTCGATACTGTCGTACTGGTTTCCATGAGTTGCACATGTTATATTGAGATGCATTGAGAGCTCATAAACCTGCACCCTGGTGTCAGTGCTCCCGCCCGTGGCCAGGGCACAGTCCTTCACGTGATGTTCACCTCCCGCACCTTACGCTCACCTTGGATCCAAGGTAGGTGCACAATCATGTCGTACAGACCACTTTAGGTGGTTCCGACTCGTAGGTGACCCGCGATTATTCGCACAGTCTTCACGTGATCGTAGCACTTGAGCGTATTTATTTACACCCAGTCTTGTCGTACAGACCACTTTAGGTGGTTCCGACTCGTGTGCAGGTATACTTATTGAGCTATTGGCTAGCCATGATTGATGAGATATGGATAAGTCGTACAGGTCACTATAGGTGACTCCGACTTATATGCTAGCCATGATAGATGACATATGGATAAGTCGTACAGGTCACTATAGATGACTCCGACTTATATGCTAGCCATGATTGATGAGATATGGATAAGTCGTACAGATCACTATAGGTGACTCCGACTTATATGCTAGCCATGATTGATGAGATATGGATAAGTCGTACAGGTCACTATAGATGACTCCGACTTATATGCTAGCCATGATTGATGAGATATGGATAAGTTGTACATGTCATATTAGATGACTCCGACTGATATATGATAGGAGCATATTTAGGCGACTTACTTAGCTTGTTTTCGTGCATCTATGTTGTTAATTCATAATTGTTTTAGTAGTTTAAGCCATTTTCGTGTGTTTTTAGGTTCATATGGCTAAGGAAGCAAAAAGATGCATTTTGGAGCATTTTGGAGCAAAATTGGGCTTGGAATGGATAGCATATGCTTGGAGCCAAAGTGTTGGACGAATTTGAAAGCCTTGTATGCACTTTGGACATAAAACAAAGGGCCTAGCCCAATCAAACAATCCTTTGAGCCATGCAAAACCTCTAGCCCAATCAACAACCCTTAGCCACATGCATTCACATGCATCACAACCCCAAAACCATCAAGAAACACCATTCACACACACATGCACTTACTCTTTCATCATTGCACCACCATTCACACACACATGCACTTAATCCTTCATCATTACACCACCTTCTCCATCTTTATTCCACATGCATTCATCATAATTCACCCTAGCTACCACCATTCACACACACATGCACTTACTCTTTCATCATTGCACCACCATTCACACACACATGCACTTACTCTTTCATCATTGCACCACCAATTCAACACATGCATTTCCACCTTCCTACTTCATCATTTCATCCACATGCACTCTCAATCATAACAACCACATTCACTCTTAAACAATCACCCACATATTATCCCATTCCCCCTATAAAAACCCATGCATTCATACACAAAAATCTCATCTCATTTTCATACACAACACATCACAAACACATCCAATCTTCCCTCATTGCCATGAGCTACCATTCCCTTATAATCCAAACACCACTCCTCATCCATTTCCATAATTCCACAATCCATTCAACACACCAACAACATCCCTTAGACCTTGTGCTACGACGAAGAGGAAGATAAAAGGGCCTAAACGTTCATACAATTCAAGTTTGAGTTGTTGGAATGTTTAGGTGTTTCTTTGATTCTCTTTGTTTTGTACCATGAGGAACTTCCTCTCGGCTTCATTCCATTAGATACACTCTCCCATTTCTTAAAGGATTTCGACATCAGTTTTGCTTCAAGGGTTCTTTCTTCTTAATCCTTTGTTCACTCATGTTATATATTTTTATGTCAAACCTTTTGTAAACATGAAGTGTAACTAATCTCTCTCTAGGGATTCAATGTAGCCTTGCAAGATTGCCATGTAGTTAATTCGGAATTCTCATTTAATCTATCTATTTCTTGTTTCATTCTCCGATTTAATTGTGACTTAGTGTGTTGATTTTAATGCTTGATCATCATTTGAATTAACCACAGGTTGTTTAGCCAAGATTAAAGCACACATCATGCATAATCTTGGTAGATATGTGAATGAATGAAGGGAATGTTTTGCAAACATCCTGCCGAGTGTTCCCTTTGGTTTTGTGAAAGTTTCTTGTGCACTACATAGTCTTGATTAGGAACCAAAGTTGCACATCACAATTAGGCTCATGATTAGAGACATTTGATCAAATCCACACATCATATGGCTGATCATATCTAAGTGAAACAAACCCAAGAAATAAGTAGAGGGATGAGTATAATCTGACTTAACAAGCATGGACTTGGCTTAGCAATGGTGAAATCGAATCTCTAGCTTCATCTCCATTTGTGCTATCTCTTTTTATTAGCTGTTGATTCATTCATTTTGTGTTTACTTCATTTCCTTATGCTTTAATTTACAGTCTGTCATTTAGTTTAATCAAAACCTAAATCCCCCTTTACCTTATTGTTCAATTTAGTTAGAAATCAATTTAGTTTATGCTTTAAAGCATTTTGAGTCTTTGGTTTGTCTTAGTGTTTTAAAGTTTAGTTTTGCATTCTTTGAGTCTAGTATAGTGTTTTAGATTGTGATTTTAGCGTTTTTGAGTCAAATCCAAGTGATTAACAATCCCTCCTAATCCCCGGTCCAGAACGATCCCTACTTACATACTTACTACAATTGTCAAAAAGAGGGTTTAATTTGTGTGCGTATAATTCTCGCATCAATATATCATTTTGTATTGATTAAGTTCATTTGGCCTACTTATTATTGCATGGTGGAGTTGATGGCAAACTGTGGTTTTGGTCATTTCTGAGTATGGTTTGGATATATGTATATATGTTGTACTGTCCTATAGAAAACGATAAGGGAATTACAGTGAGGGGTTATTACTGTTAGAAAGGTAATAGTTTTGGGAAGCTTGGTTTTATTGCTTACTCACACTTTCTGTTTTGTACCCCTTCAGGTTTTAATTGCTGAGTTTGTATCGACCAGGATATATAGCTAATCTTAGTATTGGTGGCTACTTTTAAGGGTATGATTCTTACCTACACTAATGTACCTTACTTATGCTCTGACATCGCGTGTGAAATGGGTTCGCTCCCTCTCGTAGCGCACTCTGGTGTTTAGACACTTTTAGATTCAAATTTATTCACTTTTTATACACTATCACATTTTATGGCTTCGTCACCTTCCAGGTGTCGGCCAGGACAACTCGATTCAGGGTCCAAGTGGACTTTCTGGGTCGGGGTGTGTCAAAGGAAGTTTAGAATTGAAAACCATATCACACATTGCCTTCCAAACTGACCAACACACAAAAGCAATATAGGACAAAGCCTTCTACTTATCCTTAATATGACCCGACAGAGAGGACCACTCTCTCAAGCCACGTCCAAAAAAAATAATTGCAGCCTTATCAATCCTCAAACCCAAAATACCTCCAAACCAAACTCTATCCACCCATAGGCATAGAAGCAAATTATGTTCGATAGACTCTTCTTGAGATTGACAAATGGGACATAAAGGATTAGGAGCACACCTACGTTTAAACAGATTCAATTTTGTAGCAATGGCCCCACTTACTGCTCAACTTCGACGATTCAAATTGAAAAGTCGATGATATCCTGATTTAACCGTGAATCTTCCTCTACGTTCATGCGGCCAAATCAAATGGTCATTTTGCTCGGCGTCTCTAATAAAAACAACAAGTACTGCCTCCTTATCCCTCTCAGCCACCCTACCTTCGACCTCATCCTCCAACCACGATCTAGTATGCGAGTTGATTAAAGATGTCACCAAAATATTTGGGTCAACCACCACTCTAGGGGCTGGATTGGGACGTCCCCCCTCCAAATCCAGGATCCATCTGTCCACCCAAACACGAACCTGATTCCCACTCATGATTTGCCAATGTGAATTCGAAGCAATAACATCTTTGCCAGCCAGGAGACTAGACCACCCCCAAGAAGCCCTCCCACCTTTCTTAGCTTCGAGGAAAGAGCAATTAGGATAATACCCACCTTTCAAAACTCGGGCCCATAAAGAATCAGGCTCCATTAATAAGCGCCACCCTTGTTTTGCCAATAGAGAAAGATTAAATGCCTTGAGGTCACGAAAACCCATTCCCCCTCATGCTTCGGCCTTCCCAAAACTTGCCTACTAACCCAATGAATTTTTCGCTCACCAGCTCTCTGTCCCCACCAAAAATTTGCAACCGTAGCATCAATTTCATTACAAAGATTTGCAGGGAAACAGAAAAAGAAGAAGAGAAATGTATTTCTTTTATGGTGAAGCTTCCATTACAGCAGCAAAAATGGAAGACTAACAAACGAAACAATTAAAAATTGTCAGGAGTAAAATTGGAAACTCATTAGGTTATTTTGGTTGGGGCGACTTTGATTGGACTAGTTTAAGTTAGGTTTTGTCCTAACTATTAAATAAAGTTATTACATAATTTTTTGTTAAAATTCAAAATTTTAAAGTTTTTATCATTAGTTTTTCTTTTCTTTTATTGTTTTATTACTTACTTTAAAACTTTTAACCTTGCCCTCATTAGTTTTCAATTTTCATTCACATTATTCTGAAAATAAAGTATTGAAATTAATCTAAAAATTATGAAAAAGAAAAAGGAATTAAAAGAAAAAGAAAAAGTTTTAACTTTTGCTCTCATACACTAAAGTTGGAACAATTCAAAATTCGCGCAATAAAAATTACTATGGGTACTAAAACTATACATAACATATTGTGACATTACAAATAGACGCATGTTCAACCATTGAAGACATGCTTGGTAAAAAATCGCTAGATTCGACTAAGGTAACCTAGTTGGAAACAGCGTTTGCAATATTCTGAATATACTTGATATTTTCACGGAAATATTCGTAAATTTAAGAAACAATATGGAAAGAGGGGGTGAAGTAACTTCATCCTATATTCATGATATTTTCGGAAATTAGTCAATTTCCTCATATATTTTTGATATTTTTAGGAAATATGTAGTGTTTGTAGACAATTTGCAAAAAGTTTGTAGGAAATATCCATGAGCCAATGCATTCTTTATTTTTTTAATTTCGTTCTTTATAGTATTAGTTTACTTCAATAAAACTTATTCCGCTTTCATGATGAAAATTTCAATTAAGTTATGTATAATTTATTGTTTCTAGTGAAATGCATTATTTTATTACTTGTCATTATAAGGAAGTCTTTCATTTCACATATCAAATACTTATTGTTTACACAATATCTAATAATTAATTCTTGATTTATACGTGCGTTATGGCTTTATATGACCATAAGACATTCCTTAAAAAATAATTTTAAATTTCGATGTAAATTTCTATTATTTCCATAAAAGGCAATAGATGTCGAAATAAATATATGATATATTCATTGATATTTTCATAAATTTACTTATCGATATTTTCACCGATACCGATATTTTAAACACCGGTTGAAAACCTCTCTTCAACATGAAATGCTTATTTTGTGATACTCCTTTTCATTCCTCCTTGAAAGTCAATAAATAAAAAATAGATTATTTTATTAATATTTGTACAAATAAATATCACCTTGTTATAGCAAAAATTGAGGCAAACTGAGAATAAAATGGAATTCCACTTGCACAAATAGCGTCGGTGTTTATTAAATTACTTTTATTTTCTTCTATTAAATTTACTTTTATTTAGTGGAGATGGACTTGCCGTGTGCAGGACCCTGCAAGCTAAAGAGAGAAAAAACCATCTCTCAGATCTGAATCGCGCTCTAGATCTCCTAATCCAGATTTTCCCGCTGAATTTTCCCCAGGTTTCTCTCCGTTTACTTCTCGCATCATTGCTTTTTTCTTTTCTTTTTCGGATTCCAGATCCGTTTCTTTGAGTGCAACCGACTGATTTCATCCACAGAGTAGCTTAATTCACTGGTTATTCGATCGAAATTGAATTGTTTTTGTTATTTGGGTTGAAGATTGCATTATTATGTTGTGTTTTTGAGTTCTTGCTAATTTCGTAGCTGATTGGATTAATGGGTTGGTGTTATTTGCAAGTATTTGAGCTGAAACATGCATGTTTCTATGGAATTTTGCTAAATAATGCAACTATTTGATTGATAATACTGAATTGAGTAATGGGTTGTGGGTAGATTTATGTGAGAAGCAATATTGTGTATAATTTTGGATTAGGAGGCGGCAGTTTGCAATGTGTATGTGTTCGAAATTGATGTTTTGAATGCGAATTTCGTGTTGATATGGAAGCCAGTAGATCTTATTGTGCCCGTTTAGTTGGATTATGTGAATAAGTTGAGATCAATGAGTAGAAAACAGTTAGAAAAATGTTTCGGCGGAAGGCATTTGGAAACACTGCTAATGAAAGTTTTGTTTCAAATTTTGCTACCTTTTGCAGGATTTTTAGTCTAAAGTATTTAAAGTCATGTCGAGGAGGCCAGTAAATCCTTCTAGACGCATTGGTGACGGTGGAAGTATACCATTTGTGGGTGCGGTGCAATCCAAAGCACGCTCTTCACCTCTACTGTCCTTAGGACTTGTGCTTGTGGTACTTTCTATCACCATTGTTCTTTCAGTTCATCATTAGTTTTTAAGACCATGGTGTAATCCTAGCATATCCAGAAAACACAGTCACAAACAGAAGACTAAAAATGTGTCCACACATCTTTGAATCCTAGTAGTAATACCGTCACTAAACCCAATTACACAAACAGGTCTAGTTTCTTACTAAAATACTGACTAACTTTTAAATTTCAGGGTGCAATTCTTCTCGTCTTCTACACTTTTAGCGGGTCAGGTTAGTAGTTGTTTTGACTTCTACTTGTAAGTAAGGTTTATTGAAAAAGCAATTTCCTTTTCCTTCTAAAAACGCTCAGCTCAATTGAGTAAGTCAGTCTGAGAGCAACCAACCCTGTACTTTTTACATTCCTTTTTGTTCTCAATAATTATGGTTTTGAATTACAGGCGGCCGGAGCACTAAGGAGGCTGTAATTAAACTTGAAGGTATATTTTATGATCCATTCTTTTGTCTACCTTCCATCACTCACCTTTCGTAGAAAACGTCTTTGAACTGTGTTATTATCGAGCATGTCCAATTCTGTGGTATTCTAGGTATAATTCCTTAGATTCCTGGATTAGTTTTTGCTCCTACAGGCACAAGGCTGTACAGAATTAATCTTTTGAACTGTTCAGACAATTTGCGTTCACAATCTCAGTTGTTTCAGACTATGTAAATGTTATGCATGAGAAATTCTTACTGTTTTTCTTTTTTGTTTATTTTTACAAGTACTAGAAAGTCTTTGCCATGAGAGATAGTTCTCTGAATTTTTGTGTTGTACTGTTAGCATATTTTTCCGGATAGAAAAACTATTTTACAGTCTGAAAATCTCTATATTTACATGCAGGTGGTGTTTCGTGTACGTTTGAAGTTCAGAGAGCAATACCTATACTAAAGAAAGCGTATGGTGATAGCATGCGTAAGGTGTTGCATGTGGGCCCTGAAACCTGTTCAGTGGTATCTAAATTACTGAAAGAGGTGGATACTGAAGCCTGGGGTGTGGAGCCATATGACTTAGAAGATGCTGATGCAAGTTGCAAGAGTCTTGTGAACAAAGGCATTGTGCGTGCTGCTGATATAAAGTTTCCTTTGCCATACCGGCCAAAATCGTTTTCTCTTGTAATTGCATCGGATGCATTAGATTACTTGTCTCCGAAGTACCTCAACAGAACTCTTCCAGAGTTGGCGAGGGTATCTGCTGATGGTGTTGTTATATTTACGGGTAAAAATTTCTCACCGAACCCCCACCACACCCCAAATGAGATATAATGATGGTGCTTGTCTGGATCGCTATTCACAATCAATTAGTAGAAGCTAATACTTGAACTTAATTGGTAGAGGTGCATGCGTATTGTTTTCCTAACCAAAATCTAAACATAATGTTTTAGTTGGCCCGGCCCTTGATCGATTATGCAAAATCATACATGACAGTTATTGTTCTCTTTGATTTTTTATATACGTGTCATTTCCTTTTATAGGTTACCCAAGTCAGCATAAAGCTAAAGTTGCAGAGCCATCCAAATTTGGCCGTCCAGTAAGTTATTAATGCTTAATAATATTGCGACTTCTCGTACACATTGATGACAATTGTTGGTGCAACACCTTTTTTGATTCTCAATTTCATTTTCTTGCTTTGGTTGTATCACTGTATGGTTGTGGCAAGTTTAGCCTCCTTCCATACAAAACTTAAATCTAGTAGTATGATGCAACGATTTTGTTTTAAAGGCGAAATTGCGAAGCTCGTCATGGTGGATAAGGTACTTTGTTCAAACAAGCTTAGAAGAGAACGAAGTAGCCTCAAAGAAGTTTGAACAGGCTTCACTCAAGAGATCTTACACACCTACGTGCCAAGTTTTCCACCTCAAGTCATACCATTAAGAATCACAAAATTGCATCTTTGCTCTATCAGCCTCTTGGTAAAAACACCGTGTACGAAACGTCTTCAGCGCCCGAAGGGTAAGTTTATGTTGAAAGGAAGTACAGAGCCAAATTGTGCGCTCGGGTATGACATCCTCACTATGTATTCTTTGACGTGATGTATTTATTTTCCTCAACATTGCTGCTCCTTCTTCCTGTTGTTGCAGTAAAAGATATGTTAGTACTCTAGATCTGTTTTTGTTCATTACATTTATAAAACACAAAATAATCTCTTCGTGATCAATTTAATATTTCTTGAATGAATGTCATCCAATGATTTTCCACAAAAACTGATGTCCAGATTCACCACATCCAGACTCTACTTAAATTTGAAAAGGGCATGTATCTACACATTTGGATTGAATAAATCGAAGGATAATCAAGGAATAGAAATTAAGAGGAGCGTGTAGAGGTTGAGAAAGGGTGTGAAAATCATTTCACTTTGAGAAACTGCCATATTATTTGGTGAATAAAACTCAGAATAGTGCTATTCATCCATTCATTTTTATTTATACTCTTGTTAATTTTTGTCATTAATCTTCAATTCATTCAATCTGACGGTCGAAAATTGATAAAGGTACGTGAGAAGTAAAAATAGGTGTATAAATGGCAATACCTTAAAACTTATTAGCGTACGGATTTGTCTTTTTATTTTTAACAATTGAGTCAGTTTATCTTTTCAACTTGGTTATTCATTTGCTGTCTAAAATAAAACTTAGTCGTACTTTACCTTTGAAATTTAAAATTGTCACTTCATAAAACTCCCAATTCGTCTTATGTTTACCCTATTTTTGGCACCAAAAAAAAAAACAAAGTAATGTAAAATCGTCAATAAAGGCTTGTTTGACATTTCTTTTATGAGGGTTAGAATAATTTTAAAATAGTTAAAAACGCTTTCAGGCCTTCAAAATTGCTTGCGACATTACAAGAAGTATTTCCAAGTACCTTTTTTTTAAGCACTACAAACATTTTAATGGAAGTGCTTCGAAGTGTAAGCCAAAGTGCTTTTGCAAGAAACCGTCCAAGAAAAAACGGAGCAACAAAGCGCTTTTATAATATTGTCTATTTTGCTGGAGAAGTGCTTTTATAAGTTGCGGTTGGGGCTAAAAACCTGCGCCAAAAGACGAGAGTGAAAGCATGGCCTCCAGAGAGCAACACTCTCAACAGCAAAACCAGACGAGGAAAGTCCCACTCTTCCCTCTCCTCTCCCTCGTCTGCTTTGTCTCCATCTTCCTCGTCCTCTCCTCCATTCGAAATACCTCCGTTCCTCCGCGGCCGCATAACGCGAGCTTCGAATTCCAAAAGACTGACGGATCCGACCCGAGTCGTCGGGGCGGGTCGTGTGACTACTCCGACGGAAAATGGATCCACGACCCGGATTCCCCTCCGAGGTACGACAATACCTGCAAGGAGATATTCAAGGGATGGAATTGCATTTCCAGCGGCAAATCCAACGGTCGGGAACTACTCAAGTGGAGATGGAAGCCCAAGGGTTGTGATCTACCGCCGTTCGATCCGGTTCGGTTTCTGAAGATGTACAGACACACCAGCATTGGTACTCTCTCTCTCTCTCTCTTATTTATATATGTTTCAAGTTATTTAGTTGTCATGTGAAGTTATTGTCTGTTTGGTTGCTGAGAAAGAGTGAGAAAATCTGGCATTTGAAGCTAGGGCAAGAGATAAACAAACTGAAATCCTGAATTTTGAAATTTACATTACTTGATTGAATGCAGGCCTCTGTTTTCTTAGCTGCTTAATTCTAATGGACCCAAAGTTTTAGTCTTTTAGGATATCTGATAGACCGGCATTTGGTACTTAGTTTAAACGCCGCATCAAATGCGATAGATAGGATGATTTGAAGGACTTTGTGGTAGAGCAATAAATATATATTGAATCCTAGGTTGTATGTATGGAAACCTTATGGATGTTCTACAGTGCAGGGTTCGTTGGTGATTCATTGAACCGCAATATGTTTGTTTCGCTTTTCTGTTCTCTGAAACGAGCGTCAAGTGAAGTAAAGAAGTGGCGGCCAGCTGGTGCTGATCGCGGGTTTACATTTCTTCAGTATAATCTCACCCTTGCATACCATCGAACAAATCTTTTGGCACATTATGGTAGGTAAGCTACGTCTGCAACTATGTGATGGTTAAGCGTTTGTTTAATTAGATGAAACGATGGGGAACTGAATGACGTCTCACACATGTGAAGCACTGATGTTTGTCTGTTTATTTGTGCACTTAGGCTATTTATGCTTTTGTTTGATGCAGGTGGTCAGCCGATGCTAATGGTGGGGAGCTGGAATCTCTTGGATATAAGGAGGGCTATAGAGTTGATGTTGACATTCCAGATGGGACATGGGCAGAAGCTCTAAGCTTTCATGACATTCTGATCTTTAACACAGGGCACTGGTAATTCTTTTTATTCTTTTTTTTTATTTTTTTTTATTTTTTTATTCAAGATTTTTGTAAATGTGGCGGATACATTTATTACGTGATTAAAATTACTTCTTCTTTTTAATTTAATAATGTGATTACAGTAAGTAATATGTATCATTTAGCCTGGTATTGATAATCACGATACAATTTACTTATAGCGATGGCGAGTGAGAAGAATTTTGATGTAGGAAAACATTACTAGTAAGATAGAAGAGATCAAGCAATTTGAAATATTCCGTGAAGCTTGTTGATTTTCCCACGAGGCGATCAGGAATTAAAGTTTCCATGATCTAATTGATTCTCCAAGTAAATACCAAGCACAACAGGAACAGAAACCAACCCTTATTTGTCTATCTTCAAGAGGACCATAAAAAGCAGCCATTTAAATACCAGAGCAGTAAAATTCTAAATGTGAAAAGTTAGTCATTTGATTTTTTGGTTCTTATGAATAAACAGGTGGTGGGCTCCTTCAAAGTTTGACCCGACAAAGTCGCCCATGCTTTTTTTTGAAAATGGTCAGCCCGTGGTTCCTCCAGTGCTCCCTAATGTTGGCCTTGATATGGTTTTGAACCACATGGTACAGAATTTTTTAAAGATAAAAAGCTTCATAAATTGTTTAATTTTATGTTCCATGAGAAATATAGAGGAGTATTCTGGTGATCATGTTTTTGATGGATTCGTTCATTGTAGGTAATGCTTGTGGAGAACAGAACGAAACCAGGTGCAGTCAAATTGTTTCGTACTCAATCACCTAGACATTTTGAAGGGGGTGACTGGGACCAAGGTGGCTCTTGTAACCGGCTAAAGCCTTTATCAGTAGAGCAGGTGAGTTGCATGATGCTATAATAACCCGAATGGATCTTATGTCTGTATTTACTTTTGAGCAAAATGAATGTTATGATTTGTGCCCTAGCACAAACACCTTCTACTTTCTTTGTGTTGTTTTAATTAAGCTCTTGTATAACATTACGGTTTGTTTTCCAGGTTGAAGAACTCTTCTCGGTGAAGAATAATGGTACAAACGTGGAGGCACGCTTGGTGAATCAACACCTCTACAAGGCCCTTAAAGGATCAAGTTTCCAGATTTTGGACATAACCCACATGAGTGAGTTCAGAGCAGATGCCCATCCATCCACTGCCGGTGGAAAGAAGCACGACGATTGCATGCACTGGTGCTTGCCAGGATTAACAGATAGTTGGAATGACTTATTTATAGAGCAGCTAAACATCATTAGAAGTAGAAATTAATGAATTATTTTCATGTTGAGATTTTTCCCTTATTTTTCATCTGAAATTTCAACTTTCACAGCACAATCCCATCTTATTCTCAGTGCTACATTTTTGAAAACCACATAATGTTGCATCCACAGGAGGCAACTTTGGTTAGAACACGAGGAAAATTCCGGCCATGGCTTTGATGGCTTTGCCACCCAAACTGCGGCATTGAGAGTAAATGGTAATGTTCTATATTTGCTTGTCTTATATATTCTGTTTTAAGAAGTCTTTCTAACCACCCGAAAGTTATTCCATCCCATTAAGCCCACTTTGAACGTGCTCCGTTTGCCGGATTATTACGATGAGATCATACAAAGCTAGTTTTTTCCGGAATTTTATTAAAATAGGGGCAGGATGAGCAAGGTTTAGTTCTGTTTACACCATCAAATTATTCAACAAGGTTGAACCAAGCAAAAAATGAAAAGAAGAGCAAATTAACTTTTTGGATTTGGAACGTTCGATCTATAGACGGAGGAGAAAACTCAATTGATCTCCATGGTCCATCCCTTCTTGTCTTCCAGACGCCCTGTTTGGATTCCTGTTAGGGTTTCACGCAGTTTGTGAAAGAGTGTTCCTTTTCCTGTGTTGTACTCAACCCTGCAAACGCAACGTCGTGGCATCCGGACATTAAACCAGAAAACCAAAAAACAAGAGAAAAAAGAGAAACAAGTTCAATTATCTCCGTACCTTTTGCCTTGATAAGTTGCAGCACCAATTGGGGTGACAACAACAGCAGTTCCTGTGCAGAAAGCTTCGTCAGCTTCAAGCAAATCCTCCACCGGAATTACACGTTCCTCGACCTGATTGAAGAAAGCCATGCATGCTCTTATTAAATCTTGTTATACAAAAACTATAAGAATGAAGAGCTTATTGATAGGCTTTCTTGATGAAGAATGAAGAGTAATAATATAACCTGGTATCCAAAATCGAGGGCGATGGTGATGATGCTTTTACGAGTGATTCCAGGAAGAATAGTTCCATGAACTGCTGGAGTTGCAAGAACATTACCCTGCAACGACGAAGCAGTTTTACGCTTTCGAATTGGAATTGTGGAGTAAAAGTGCAGTAATATTCATTAACATTACCTTCAGAACGAAAATATTACATGCTATCAGCTCCTCTATGTATTTTCCAGTCACAGAATCCAGGAATAGGACATCAGAAAACCCTTTGGCCCTTGCTTGTTGTTGTGCTAGGTAAGCCTACAGAACAAACCCCAAAAGCAAACAGTTTGAACTCAATCAACTTGTACCCTACTTTATGGAAGGTACACAGAAAGGGGACAAATGCCGGGTCAATTTGCTGAGTTCCTTGAAGCAGAAGATGTTATTGCATACTATACAATGCCTGGCACACACCACAACAAACTGGTGTAGCCGAAAGACGGAACCACACACTTATGGACATGATAAGGAGCATGATCAGAAATTCAAGTCTCCCTCCATCTTAAGGATTATTGAAGCTAGAAATGCTAAATTTGTTGTAGATCATGAGCTCAGTGGGAGTGAATCTGCTCGTAATATATAAACTGAGGAAACTAATGAGTCCAATGAGTCTTCTACGAAAAAAAGGAAGACTGGTTGTTTTTCAAGAGAATCATTCAATTAATACTCTTGAAATAGAACCCATTCAAGTGGAACCACTCCTTGAAGAACAAGCTCATGTGGAACCTACTGCTCAAAATGAACAAAACAAAAGGATAGGGAGTAGAGATAAGGATATCTACATTCCAAGTCATGAATCGACCAAACTCTAATCTTTGGTATAATGCCATGAAAGATGAAATGGAATCTATGGCTAAAAATCAAGTTTGGGCTATTGGATATAAATGAGTCTATAAGACTAAAAGAAATGCATCAGGTAGTATTAAACGATATAAAGTTAGACTTGTAGCTAAGGGTTTCAGTAAAAAGGAATGCATTGATTACCATGAGACCTGCTCTCCAATTTCAAAGAAGGATTCATTGAGAATAGTCATGGCTTTATTTGCTCATTTTGATCTACAGTACATCATATGGATGTGAAAACAACATTTTTAAATGGAGATCTTGAAGTGGAGGTATACATGAAACAACCAGAAGGTTTCTTTGACAATAAAGCGGCATCCCGCCAATGTTATTTGAAGTTTGACAATGTAATCACCTCTTACGGTTTTGAGGAAAATGTTGCTCATGAATGCGTATACCTCAAGATTAGTAGGAGCAAATTCATAATTTTAGTTTTATGTGTGGATGATATATTACTTTCAAGCTGTGACTTGCTTTGGTACATGCTGCTGCGCTTGAAACATCGAAATTTTTTATATTTTGACCAAGAAAACTAAGAAGTTATGCTTACCGGCGAATAGTTGGTGATGGACTTGACACCTCCAGTTCCACCAGGAGTAGCTCTATGCAGTTGATCCTCGACATACAAGTTCAGGCCTTTCGGGCCCTATCGAATGCACAGAAACCAAAAAACTAAGTACCCTTTATCATGATTGTGTATGCAATTAGTCAGCTCTAGCTAGTTTTGCTCAACCACACCTTGTGATAAATACCGACTGGAGCAGCAAATACGAGGAATGTGTATTCTGCTGCCGGTGCCACGCCAAGAACAGGTCCGCTTCCAATGAGCAACGGCCTAACATACAGCGTTCCTTTCCCTGGAGGTGGTATCTGTACATGTACATATCCGAGTGATCAAGAACAGATTTCAGCATTGGGAATACTTCTTTGCAATTATGTTGAACATGTAAACTAGTCGAGTTGTGAATTCGAGAGTGTAAGGTCTAAAGTGAAAACGTGAATACCCAACGCTTATTGGCAAGGACTGTTTGCTTCACAGCATCCAGGAATTGTTGAGTAGATGGTGATGGCATTAACATTCTCTCTGCTCCCATCTGCATTCTTAAAGCATTCTCTTCAGGCCTAAAGAGCAGAAATCGATCATCTTCTGTCCTGTACGCCTTAAGACCTTCGAATAAACCCTGACAAAACCGCAATGTACATATTTATGTCACCAAAAGTTCCATAGCATAATAACAGAAGAGCATTTTCAACGAATATATCAAAAAACAAATGTCAAATGTTAATTTAATGACTGGTGGCAATGTCAGACTTTTTCAAGATTTATATTTGGTGGATTTATAAGACCCATACAATAAAATAATGAACAAAAAAAATAATTGACATCAACTTTTTCATATGTCAAAGTTGACATTAAAAGGTTTATATGTCAATCGGTTGGAATTTCTTCTTACTTTCACATTTGATTGTGTGACACTCTGCTTAGGATTTGACATCTCATTTGGAGATGGTCTAATAATATTATGTTGTTGCAAAGTGAATATGAGTGAGGCATCTTGGCAAGAATCTACTTAACAAATAGTCAATATTCACAGTCTAACAAGATAACATTTCTCCACGACAATAAAGGAATTTGACTGAATAAGCTACCTAGCTAGCAACAAAGCATGCAAAATGTACCATTGTTACCTGTCCATAATTCAAGACTCCAGCAGATGGGCTGAGCTCAATGTTTCGATAGGGAGTGAGATGGCCTTGTGAGAATTCACCTCCATTGGAACATTTCATGATGTACATGAATTCAGTGGGAATTACTCCAAATCCAAGCTCATCCCAGTTCACATCAGCGTACTTTTCATCCGAACTGCGACTACATTTGCAACGAGAAAACGAAAAAAGAAATTAAGAAAAAATATAATATCTCATAAAATTAATTAAGCCATAACAAATAATTAAGAACCAGTAAATTACCTTTCGACAGATTGAGAAATCTTTGGCAAAGAAGAAGGCATAGCTACAAAGTTTCGTCTTGAAATTAATGTTGAGTGAGGTCTCAACAATCTGCTGCAACAATTTATAGAAATGAAGTTATTGGAAGTATAGGCCGTCCTATAAGCCGTCCTACCTACAAAGTATAAGCCATCCTACCTACAAAGTATAAGCCGTCCTATAAGCCGTCCTACCTACAAAGTATAAGCCGTCCTACCTACACACTTGTATCCCTTAATTTAGGGTGATTTGATCTTGTTACTTGAAGTCATGTATATAGATCCTTGTAACCTTGTAGAGAAACATAATGAGAAAAAGCATTCTCTTCCATATTTTCCACAGAAGTTGATATTGGTATTTGCATTTAGTCATAATTTAGGGCGAATTGTATGAATTGCCCTAGGAATCTCATGAAGGAACATGGAAATAATCACAGAAGATTAAGATATAATTTGTAGTTGACATCCTCTGGTTCCTCACTTACCTAACAGTTTATATTCTTAATTAATTGACAAATTAATGCACTATTTCAGACCGCAAGTCTTCCCTAAGATTTTTAAGAAGAAGAAGAAAAAGTTTTAAGTAGAAATCAACTGTATATGAATATGATCATTCCTCCTACTCCAAATGCGAAGTAATGATGAGGAAAATAATATAATTTTTTCCAAACGAAATAATAAAAATGTACATTCAGGAAAATGAACTTCTGGAAAAAAAAATGAATAAACAGTTCTCAAAAAGGATATATATATATATTTGTATATATGTATATGTATACAGAGAGAGAGAGAGAGAGAGAGAGAGATTGCATGATTCGTACAGAAACTGGAAATTAGTACCAAAAACTGGGGAGGAGAATGGGATAATCCGAGATAATGCTCAAAGCGCAAGAATGCTGATTTTGTTATATATGTGGAGTACGTAGTTCTTTTGTTCGTGCAGTGTCAATTATTGGTTGGCAAATGTGTTTAATTTATTAATTATTTTTGATGAATTTTTGGTTGAGCATTGGTTTTTGTTGATGGTCATGTACAGCTGAATATTCTATAAGAAACATTCTTTCAAGTATTAACGAATAAAAATTAGTTTTTTTTCTATTTTTAAGCAAAACCGGTAGCATTTTATTACTAATAAAATATTAAAATTTACAAGTAGGGCGTCTGAACGAGATCCGGTAGTTTCTCGAATCAAAATACATCGTGCTCGAAATAAATGGCTAATTGAACTAGTCTATCGAGTATCGACGACAATCTTGGCATCTCATCAGGCGTGAAATTAGTTTTCTTTGTATTGAAAGATGTCAAAATCCTCAACAGAGTAAGTACATCACGTATTTAAAAAGAGAAATTTTATTTGAACTCATATAACTTTTTTCTACACTCAACTTAAATTTTAAATGTGAAGTGTCTTTTTTATCCTATTGCACAATTACTATAAAGTATAAGATAAAATTAACAAGAAAACTAAAATGTATCAATAAACCCACATTTAATAATCAAATCTTACTATTATGCAATCTTTCTCTTATGTCCTATTTTGGCTAAAATCTTAATACGCTCTCATAGAGAAAATAAGCTCTTTTTGACAAATAGATAGTGATTTTGAAGTTTTTGATCTTACAACTAAAGTATGAATCAATTTATGAGTTTTTATTTTATTTTAATTATTTTATGAACTCAAAGAAAAAATTCACTCGATGTCCCATCCTTGGCGCATCTCAAGATTTGATTTTCCTGCAACTATGTAAGTCTTAAGCAGCAAATAATACTCATTGCAACTGAGACAACCTAGACGCTTCAGAATCTCACAAAATTTATCAGCACCGTCAATATCTTTCTCATCCTCAAAATACTTGAGAAATGCAATTTTGGTATATGGGGATGGATGCAATTCCTCGTTCTTGCTTTCCGAAACAGCAGCTCCCAATTCGCTACAACCAAATCCACCTTACGGGTATTCAAGGCGTGAGCCATGAGCATTTCCTGAGCCTTCATGAAAGACCCTTTAGTCTTCTTACAGGCACTTGCAAAGATCAATTCTGGTTCTTCATGCATGCCCTGACTGAGTTACCCGCATATAGCAACATTTGCCAACCTCATATCAAAACTAAAGCAAATGGATCCCATTCCTCAAACAATTCTTTCAATCCCTCAATATCGTTTTGCTTATAAAGGGCCTGAAGAATTACAAGATTGCTTAGGCTTGAAGAAACATATGCTTTGATTTAGATGTTTTACCTTTTGAAAATGGGTGTAAAGATAAATTTACCTATCAAATTGGGTTTGTGATGAGGGTAATTTAGGTAGTAATTAAAAAGATATTGATAGTTTAGTTAAAAATAATATAGGTGTAAAGAGTAAGTTAGGTGTAGAAAGAGATTACATGAGTTCAAATAAAATTTTCCATTAATAATCATGTTAGCTGGGGAAGTACCAAATAATGGATTTGGATCCTCTCCTGAGCTAATGAAGAGGATCCTCATGACCAATCATCGTGGGCCGTTAGATTTTTATCAAACGGCTACAAATAGGGGGTCCCTTTAAAGTTATAATGATTGTAGCTGTTGGATAAAAATCCAACGGCCCATGATGATTGGTTAAGAGGATCCTCTCCATTAGCACAGGGGAGGATCCAAATCCCCAAATAATCATCTTTCTATACGCACATGTGGATATACATATATTGACATCACTGACATGTAAGAATTTCCAGCACCAAAGGTGACAAGCATTTCCAAAATGGTTTTGCTAGTTTTTGGGGTTTTTTTATTTTTATTTTTTATTTATTACTTTCTTATTTTGGAGAAACTTTTTGAATGATTTGATGCCATTTCTGATGGTGCCAACTACTTTGAGTGTTATAATCGTTAAATTTTTATTTAAAAATAAAAAAAATAAAGATTTAATAGTTAAAACACTTAGAATATCCGGTACTCTAAAACACTTAAGAATTTTTGCATTGTGATAAAGAAAATTTAATACATCTGTCAGTCATGTGAACGTTTCCCACAAATATAGCTAGGGTGAGGCCATCTCACTCTATTCTTTCGGGACAATTCACATAATCACGCCTAATCAACATGTCCTTTTGGATGGAAAACCACAACGTTAGAGTTATCAAATTAATCAAGCACCTAATCATTTGTATTAAAATTTTATCTTAACGTTAGTGGATTAAATTGTTAAATAACGTAAAGAATGAGCGAAATCGGTGGAGATTAAACCCGCACTAGGGTGAATATCACAATTATTCTTATACCAATTATATCATGTGGCAGTTAAGGTGGTGGACAACCACATGATCTTCAACGCTTAAGAAATTTTTATTCAATTGAAGGGATTCAAAAACCGAAAAGGAAAAGAAAACCTAGCTAGAAAACGTAATCCTACACTTCTGCTTCTCCCGTACTCCTTTCTCATTCCTTCCGTGCTACTGTCACTACCTGCTCTTGATCCTGTCCACTTCACCTACAAATGGTCCGGACCAACACTTGGGAGCAATAGGTGAAATCATAGAGGAAAAGGAGTCGGAGAAAAACTCGTGTTGGATGTGCTAGGGCTAAGTGTAAGAATGGTATGATTTTTGTTATTTGTAGCTATGATCCTCCTGGAAACTGGATTGGGGAGCGTCCTTACTAGATTGTTCATAAGAAAGGTCATGAATAAAGAAAAAAAATATAAAAGGGAATATGGTGTGTTTTCATAAAAAGATTAATTTATAGATGTTCTTATGATCTTATGAAATCTGACTCATTGGCTAGCTTTGAATTGATAGGTAGGTATTTACTCTAATAAGGGTCATTTATCTGCTGGTGGCTTTGTCACAGCAATCCTCTCTCCTAGCCACCATTATGTGATTTATTAGTGTCAAAAATCGAACTCAAGATGGATCCCCTAGAATACAGACGTGGAATTTGTCCTTAGCCACTGGGCCACCTCTAGAGGCATTTCACATCCAATATCGCTTGGACAAAAAAAAAAAAAAATCTCTAATAAGGGTATAGAAATTGTGGAATAGAAAATCGTGCCTTGACTGGTTGAGACACATACTATATGATAAATTTGATGAAATCTGACCAACACGTAAATTGTTAGATGAAATGTGTAGAAATTTGAAAATGAGGGATAAATTGGTTAATTAAAAAGTTCAAGGTTCCAAAATTTAAAAAATTAGTTTAGAAGACAATTTGACAGTGATTTAAGTTCATAGAGTAATTACGGAAATTTGTGTAATTTACCCACTAATATTCATAAGAATTGGACAAATTTTTGTTGTTGTTGTCTTGTAAATTATAGAACGCGCAAATTATTCAACACGTCCACTATTACTGTTAACTTAATTCATCTTTGTTGGCGTTATAATTCTCCATGCGATCGTGGTAGACTTGGTGTCAGTTTAAGGCGGCTTTCAAGGGTCCTTGTGCAGTCCTTGAGGCTATCTTAAATTAGTGTGTGGTGTTTCAGGTGTGCCATTGTTGACCCTACCAACATACTTGATTAATTGACTTGTTTGTAATAAGTAACTTGCTTGCGGTGATTTGACTTCTTTACGAAAGAGATTGTGCCATAGAGATGTTAGATCTATGTTAAGCTCTTTTTCATGCCTTAGTGACAAACAAGTCCTTGATCATTTTTGCATAATTAATTCAATAGTTTTCGACAATTTTTTGCAAAATCAATTTAACCTGTCATTGACTATTTTTTGCACAATCAGTCCAATCGTCTTCAACCAATTTTGCAAAATCACTTCAACCCGTCATCGACCATTTTTGCATAATTAGTTCAATCGGTCTTCGTCCATTTCCTCAATCATTTTGCAGAATCAATTCAACCCATTGTGGACCATTTTTGAATAATTAGTTCAACCCGTCTTTGACCATTTTTGCAGAATCAGTCATCGATCATTTTTGCAGAATTAATTCAACATTTCATCGACCATTTTTGCAGAATTAGTTCAAGCCTGTCTTCGACCATTTTTGTAGAATCAGTTCAATCAGTCATTGACCATTTTTGCAGAATCAGTTTAACTCGTTTTCGACCATTTTGGCAGAATCAGTTTCAAATACATGTAAAATTAGTTTTGTATACTTTTTTAGTAGAATTTTTAATAGAATCAATTTATAACAATATAGTACCGACATGATTTGGGGAGGGAACAATGTCAAGGGGAAGGTTCCTTGCTTCTCGTTGTGATTCTATCAAACATATGGTACATTGAGTCTTTTTTCTTGAAAGTAACGATAAACTCACATGAATGGTGCCATTTTACCCATTATTAGAGCAAGTGGTTAAATATTTTATTTTTCTACTAAGGGCTAGTTTGGTATTGTTGTGTTTAAAAAAAAAAAAATTATTTTTGCTATGCTGTGAAAGTAAACAGCTGTAAAATAAAGTTATTGAGCGTTTGGTAAACTTTTATATAAATTACTTTGAATATGTTAAATGACTAAAAAAGATATGATATTTAATGTGACATAATAATTGTCAAAGACAATAATGTAGGGATAAAAGTTGTAATTTTGTAAAGCATGTGATGGTATACTTGCCATTTGGAAATTTCATTAAATGAGCTTTGATTACTATGTTTTGAAAAAAAAAAAACGCACTTTTTTTTAGAAGCACGGTAGACCTTGCTTCTGCTTTTCTACTTTCATTGACAATAATTTAAAAAAAAACTTTTTATTTTTATTTTTACCAGACACATTTAATGTTCTAGATTTTTTAATGAGCTACTTTTTTTTTTATTTTTAAAGCACCAAAATTCCATACCAACCCTAGGGCTCTTTAACAACTTAAGGTGCTTTGTAAAGAGGAAAATGACTTCAACTTGTATATGCATATATTATTCACTCCACATAAAGGATAACAATTTCTCTATTACAGAATGAAGATGCGAAGAACCTATACATCAAATTCAAAATTCAATCAATTCAACCTCAAAAAAAGAAAAAAAAAAAAAGTAAAAGATCTTGAAGATGGAGAACTATCTCCAAGAACACCACAACACTTTAGAAGTAAGGGTAAAAATGTCAAGAACACCACAACACTTTAGAAGTAAGGGTAAAAATGTCCCAAAAAACTATATGCTTGCGTATCATTTGGTCAAGTCAAAACCAAATAAAATATGGAATGTTTCTTCGGGTAGTTCCTACTTCCTTGAAATCCCTCTCATTTGGAGCACACTCTCAAGCTATAAACAACAACGCAAGCACATCTTTGTTGTCCTCATCATTAACTACCATAACGAGAATTTTATCATTAAACCCCCAAAATGTATGCAGTTTGACGAAAGTGCAGAGTAAATTCTTAATCTACAAATTATTGGTCGTTTCCTAAGTTTTCTTTAATATATCTTAGCTATGCAAGATTTTATGTTATAAACTGGGAGGCAATAGTGCCGACATAAATTCTTGCTCACCCAAGAGATTCAAGAAATAGTAACTAAAAAATAAAAATAAAACAAGTTAATCTGGGTCTTTGTATTTCAAATTTGGGATGAGGCTTTTATTGCTAAACAATCAAAATAAACTGACCCGATGTCTTTTAAGAAAAACAGACACACAAAGAGAGAGAGAGAGAGAGAGAGAGAGAGAGAGATAGCGTTAAGCAGAGAGAGAAGAATTATGGCACTAAGAATGTGCGAGTCTTTCCACGTTAGGCATATTTGCTTGAAACCAGAAAACCAATTACTGAATCTGTTTTTCGAATGACGGTTTGTTTATTTGCATATTGATTTCCGTATGTTTTAGTATTTTAGGAAAAAAAAAAAAAAAAAAGGTCATTAGATTTAAGGGTATTTTCGTAACTTAAATTCTAATAAAAGAGAATGATGTCATATTCCACGTGTATTAAACAAATGTGTCAAAGAGGAGTGTGGTCACTATGTTACTATGATCTGGGCAAAGCCACCGAGGTCGGATGTGGTGTTTCAAGGTGCTAAAAATGGACAAAACTATGTCGTTTGCAGCTACGATCCCATGTACCAGCCGGAGGATAAGCGTCCCTACTAGACACTACATATATACATATATACACACACCTACACTTGGCCCCGTTAATTGGGGAGCCCTGTGTTTTTTTTTTTCCTCTATTTTTGTTTTTGGGGAATTAGAAAAATAAAAAGAGAATGAGGTGAGAGACGATTAAAATGTAAGGGGTGTATGAAAATTACATTCCAACTCTTACAACATCGTTTTACAGAACTAGCACGTGATCATTTATAGGTGACGATAAAATAATTAATAAAAATGAAAAAAACAAACAAAGTACTAACTTTTTGTTATCTAAACTGATATGTTATATCGTACCACACATTTTTCTTCATCCATCTTTGTTTCATCTCCGTTTCATCTCCGTCACTTGTTTCACTGTAGTTAACAGAAATAAAGATATAAGAAACAGTTGTACTATCAAATAATCGACGTTAAGACAGACCTGAGCATCGCCAAAGAATGTGGGGTTGATGCCATGTGATTTGAAAAATTAATTATAATTTTTTAGCGCTAATTTCATTTTATATCCTTAATTATGTTTAAATATGCACAAATTCAAGTAAACTGTAAAAGAGTAAATAATAATAATTTTTTTTAGCAAGCCAAAAACCGGGGAAAGGGTTATGCCAGTTAGAGGCTCTCTTGACGATCAAGTCAGTAAACAATATAAGACTCAAGCAGTAGGCAA
This sequence comes from Pyrus communis, assembly GCF_963583255.1. Taxonomy (NCBI): domain Eukaryota; kingdom Viridiplantae; phylum Streptophyta; class Magnoliopsida; order Rosales; family Rosaceae; genus Pyrus; species Pyrus communis. The sequence continues at coordinate 13,640,961 of NC_084805.1, read as the reverse complement.
AAAAATAAATATGTGATAGTTGTGTTTCCAAAGATGAACCCTAGAATGATGTATTTATACCAGTCAAGGATATGACCTTTTAGGATAGTATAATCCTTATTAAACTGGGAGAATCCAAAGGGTATTAGGGATAGAATTTGCATTCTCTTAGGAGTGTGATTACTTGGCGCGCCAATCCTTAGATTATAAGGACTCCAAAATATAGGAAACTCACTGATTCCTTGTTGGGTTAGGTTTTTGTATCTTGCGGAACAAGCATGGTCAATCTCAACGAAGTCTCGCCCACTGATTTCAGAACAGATGATGGCAGTGTCATCGCAGCTTTGTTTATTCAGCTTTGTAGTAGAGGCTGTTGAGTCCATGATCGAACTTCTGAGGTATTCATATTTTGATCCGCTTTGCTCCGACCATCGAAATCATGGTCCCACAAGCAATATATAAAGCGAAAACAAATTTGGGGTTGTATCATGGTGAATGCATCTTCAAAAATAATTTATTTATTGTTTAGCTTTAGCAAAAATAAATTACCTACTGTGTATAAGTTGTGAAGCTAATGATGTACCTATTGTTTAATTTTTACAAAAATTAATGTATGTACAAAAATAATTTATTTATTGTTCAAATTTTAGGATAAAAATTTTCCTATTCTTATTTAACAATAATGTGTCCACAATTTTATTTTTGTATGAATATAATCTGTAACAATCCGTCCATAATTTTTACAACTTTATGAATTTTAAAAGAGTGATTTGACGAGAATGCTTCGAGAGGCGAGATTGTTGACTTTCGTTGACCGTTATTTCGTAGCATGTATGAACCATTCTCTTAGCATATTGTCGTAGTACTTGTCGCTACGAATGCGTGGATGCAAACGGAATCGAAATTAGAGTTACGGTTAAAATTTTATGACATTACAAATGTGAGGAGCAATAATTTCACATTTACGTGAGCTATTTTTCTGTTTTGTCCCTTATGGCTTTGGGCTGTGTGCCAGGTGGGGCCCACGCCTCATTCCTCCCTTGTCCCCGAGTTCCCTTCCTTCATACTTCTCAGACACACTCTCTCTCTTTAACATTTTTATCCTCACTCTCTTTCTCTCGAAATCTCATTCTCATTCTCTTAACTCTCTCATCTTAAACTCTCCTTTTGCTCTCTGTATATAGACACGAGCCATCACCATTGCTAACTCTAGCAAAACACCACCACCACCTTCCATTTTCTGGCTTCTAAACCCCATTAATCTCACTCTCTCTACCTTGTGCCCACTGCACAGAAATTGAGATGGCGACCTACTGCCATGGCCGACTCTGTCGAGGCTAACACGCCATTAGACCACCATCCTCTCACCCCTAAAAACTTAATCCAAGCCTTGGCTTACAAAAACTGTGCGTAGAAGCTCACACGGAGCTCTGTTTGAACTTGAAGTTTTCCCAACAAAACTTCATGATTTTCTGACCAATGTAGGCCTCAGGAACTCACTCTCTCTTACCCTTTTCATTGTTTGTGAAGGATTTTAAGGTTTAAACTCGTTTTAGTAGGATTTGGAGGCTAATGAGGTGAGGGAAAACTTTCCCCAGATTTCTGGAAAAAAACTAAATCATGGCCCCATTTTTCCAGCCAACTCCGGCCATTTCACGGCCTTAAATGGGTATAGATCGATTCCCTACATTTCTCATTTAGGTTCTTAAGTCATTGATTTTGGTTAAGAAATGAGCTTGGTTGGAGCTCTGAAAGTTGGCTTTGTAACCTGCAATTTGCAGACCTTTGCGAAGAAAACGAGTACCGGCCTACTCCCAGGCGTGTGGGGGAGCCACTATGAGTGGTGCATGGAGGAACCTGAGGTCTCGTCTTAGGCTTCTCGACGTGCAAAATCCAAATTTGCCGTCCCTTTTTTGAAATTTGATCATTTTAAAGTAGTTCTTTTATTAGCCACACTTTGCATGAAAACACGTATTTGTATTAGTACGTATATATTTACGTAAATGGTTTTGTTTCTAGGTGAAACGCATCACAGGGACTTTCGATGCCCGAGAGGTGGGTTCGACTTGACGACATGATTTGTGAGTGGGTCTTTGCTTTTAAATATTATATATTTATTTAGTTTCCATTTATATATTTGATAAAGAATTTTCTATGTTACTATATTAGATTAACATTTATAAGAATTAGCATATTGATGGAATTCATGAATTATGCTACATCCTACGAGATGCACAGGTATTATGGATGCCTTAATTGTATTTACGGTCATGAATAATACTTCAATGATTAGAATTATCGAATTGTTGTTACATGATCATATTTACATTATTTGTTCATTGTGTGCTATACTAGTGTTTGTACTTGCCCAGGCCAAGGCTAGGCTTCACATGTATGTCCACATCGCACCGTACGCTCACTTTGGAGTCATGTCCTAGATTGCTATAGGCAATTAGGAATAGTAGTAGTAGAGCGTAAATCCTTATTATACCCAGTCATGTTCATGAATATCTCTGCATGAGCTCGTGTGTCAACATATGTCAATGAGCACCTGATATTATATGTTCATTTATGCAAGATAGTGTGATTAGAAATATTGTGTCTTATCGTATTTTTGAAGTATTTCTATTTACGGTAAGTGTTTTCATGCTATATGCATATATATATATATATATATATATATTATGGTGAGGGGTTACTACGTTTTTGAAAAGGTTTTATAAACTTTATTTTCAGGCCCACTCACCCTTATTTTTCGCCCATCCAGGTTTTAGTAGCAGAGCTTTCGTGTCGACGAGGATTCTTGGTAAATCTTGGTATAGGAGATTACCTTCAATGGTATAATTCTCATTCTACTTTTACTGTACCTTACTTATGCGCTGACATCACGTGCGAAATGGGTTCATTCTCGCTCACATGTGCACTCTTACATTTAGGCACTTTTAGGTTTAAATTTATTCTCATTTTCCACCTTACTACACTGTATGGCATCGTCACCTTTCGAGTGTTGGCCAACATAGCTCGATTCAGAGTTTAGGTAGACATTCTAGGTCCAGGTGTGTCATAATTTACCTAGTTTTTTATTTTATATGAAAATAATTTACCTACTATGCTACAATAATGTATCTACAATTTTATATAAAAAAATTATCTTTTTTACAACAATAACGTGTCTACAATTTTATTTTTGTACGAATATAATTTACCTACAATTTAACTTTCAAAAAATATATCTTCTATTTTATGTTTTACTATTATATAGGAGTTTATATGTTCGCAAAATAATTTATCTAAAGTTGTATAGTTAAGAGATATGCTAATGCATTATATTAATTCATTACTAGCAAAGGTCACTGTGTGTTGAGAAATATATTTTTTATATTTTTAAATATATTTTTTTTAATTTGTTTATGAGAGGAGTTATTTGTTTTTAATTGGTTGGCAGGCATCCCAGAAATAGCGTTGGCAGTTAGGAAAGAGAGAGAGAGAGAATGAGAGAATGAGTATAGAAGGTATTGATAAAGTGACATAGCTGTGAGGTAAAGAAAAAAAAAGAGAAAAAACTTGTTTGTACAAAATTACTTTAATGCCCACATTGTTTTTTTTTCCTATTATCTCCTTTCAGTTTTGTATTAAAGGGTATAATAGTAATTTTATTAGTTTTTGGTTGACAAATGTCTTATTAATATGCAGTTTAGATTAAACAGAGAAAAGAACTTGTTAAAAATGTTAGCCATAATGGTTGTGACACACCCTGACCGAGATCAGGGCATGCTGGCTGTCACGTGAAGGTGACGTAACCATGTGCACAGTGCGGAAGCTAAGAATAATAATAATAAAAGTATAAATAAATAAAAACCAAGCTATACACTGCGTAAATAACATACATGTGCAAGTGTAAGTGTGAAAACAATATTCAAAGCATGGAAGACCTAGTGCAGTCCGGAGAAACAAACACTAAATAAACACACCCAAATGCGGTCCTACACTGGTGATAATTTGTCAAATATGCCATGAATCCCTCGAGAGCCACCAACATAGCTATCCCCTCGCCGTAATACCTGTATAGTTTCAATAATAAAAGTTCTAACCCACAGAAAACGTGAGTGGGCAAAAACAAATCTTTTCAAAATCATTTCAATAATAAAAGTTCTAACCCCTCGCTGTAAAACCTGTATAGTTTCCCAAAAAATAGAATATGCACATCTATATAACTCATGCTCGTAAATATGCCACGTTGAATGCCTCTACATAGAAATGCAATTACTCAGGTAATGTCAAATCAATGCCATGAAATCTGTTAGCCGGAGTCACCTAACGTGACCTATATGGCTGAAGCTAGAGCTCAAATCCTCAACTCACTAGCTATACCTGCACACGAGTCGGAACCACCTAAGGTGGTCTGTACGACAGGACTGGGTGTAAATAAATACACTCAAGTGCTACGATCACGTGAAGGCTGGGCGAATAATCGTGGTTCACCTACGAGTCGGAACCACCTATAGTGGTCTGTACGACAGGACTGTGCACCTAACTTGGATCCAAGATGAGCGTGTGGTGCGGGAGGTGAACATCACGTGAAGGATTGTGCCCTACTCAGGGCAGGAGCACTAACACCGGGGCTGCAGGTTATGAGCTCTTAATGCATCTCAAATCACTACTAAACATAAACATAAACCATAACTTACTTGACACTTACCTGTGCGTCCGTAGCACCAAACATATGTATATATGCAACTAATAATGCATAATTAACCGGGAAAACATAATGCATGGCATGTAAAACATATAAACGTTTAATTTCATTTTCTGGGAAAATCACAAGTATAGGTATACACGGAAAACCAAAAGCCTACTCACTGGTATGTAGAAGGGTCGTAACCCCCTTACCTCGAGTGACTGCGCTCGTCCTCGGGATAGGTCTCACCTATATGCGAAACAACTATAAAAACGTTAATTTAAAGCAAATAACCCAAACTAGGTAAAAACTTGTCATACAATGCTTAAATGGGGTTTGTGAATACACCAACGTGATCTACTCAACCTCACGAACATCCCCATATTTTTAAAATAATTTTCTGACACCGCACGTGCCCCCATGTGCCGGCCAAGGCACGGCCACACGCGCCGACTACGCGCATGCATGTGCCTGGCACACTGACGGCGTCAGTTAACGCCGTCAGGAATATTTCGTTAACTTTGATAGATTTCGTTAAAATTAACCTAACGCCGTTAGGAATATTCCGTCTAAACTGACAGAATATTCCGTCGTCTTCTCCGGCCAACCTCCGGCGCTGTAACCGTCGCCAGAAAATCGGGAAAATTTCTAAACTTAATATCTCATTCATTTTTCACCCAAATTTCATGAAATTGGTACCAAAATGAAGCTTACAACTAGAGGAACAAATCCTTACCACTTTTAACCACTAAAACCAATGGAATATCGCCGGAAAAACTCTACCAAATCCGGCCAAACCTGTAACTCACGATCCCGATGTCCAAAACCTTCAAACGAACCACCCCGAGCTTCCTAAGGACCTCACCAAGCTTCCTACAAGCCTGAAATTCCCAAAAACACAAGATTTTACATGTGCATGAACAGTGACCAAATCAGGGATCTCGAGTTCGACGTGAAAACGAAGGTATCCTTACCTGAAATAGGTATGGTTGAACTCCTAAGAACCTCATGAGCACAAATGTATAGTTTTCATCCACAATCCGTAACGTTTTTGAGCACTTTTGTTCTTATCCGTACAAGGAAGAAAGGAAAGGGAGAGAGAAAGACAGATACGGGACAGAGTAGAGAAGAGGATGAGTGTAAGTGTGTGTGTGTGGTCCAAAATAGCCAACCAAAACCCCAAAATAACCACACAACGGAACAAAATTACTAGGGGCAAAACCATCATTTTACCCTTACGGTACGAAAACTCAGGGATGGGTTGTCACAACCTACCCACCTTAATAAAATTTTGTCCCAAAATTCATAACAACCACTCACAGCAACCACTAAGGATCAAAGAACAACCGAGGATACAAATCTCTCATCCGATCCTCAGTCTCCCAAGTAGCCTCCTCTGCTGAATGATTCCTCCACAAAACTTTCACCAAATTCACAGTCTTGTTCCTCAGAACCTTTTCTTTCCAATCCAGAATCATCACTGGTTTTTCATCATAAGTTAAATCCTGATTAATTTCCAAGGGTTGAGGAGGTATTACCTGAGACAGATCCGCAACATAATGTCGAAGCATAGACACGTGGAAAACATTATGCACTTTTGCCAGCTCAGAAGGCAACTCAAGTCTGTAAGCCACTTCACCAACTCGTTCAGTGATCATGTACGGTCCGATATACCTGGGACTTAGTTTACCTTTCTTTCCAAATCGTACAACAGCTCTCCACGGTGAAAACTTCAGAAACACCCAATCGCCAACCTTATACACTCTGTCAGTAGCATGCCGATCCACCAAGCTCTTTTGTCGATCCTGGGCTGTTTTCAGGTTAGACTTGATTACCTGAACATTTTGAGTAGTCTCCTAAACAATCTCTGTGCCCACCAAAACTCTTTCTCCGACCTTTGACCAACACAAGGGTGTGCGACAAGATCTACCATACAACGCCTCAAATGGTGCCATGCCGATACTTGAATGAAAGCTGTTGTTGTAGGAAAATTTCATTAAATCCAACCGTTTGTGCCAAGCATCGCCAAACTGTAACACCGAAGATCTCAACATATCCTCCAACGTCTGAATGGTTTTCTTTGACTGTCCGTCTGTCTAAGGATGATATGTCGTACTATAGAGTAACCTCATACCCAAAGCTTCTTGAAAAGCCACCCAAAATTTAGAAGTAAATCTTTGGTCACGATCCGAAACGATACTCACAGGAACACCATGGTACTTCACAATCTTCGAGATGAACAACTTAGCTAATCAGCCCAAAGAAGACTTCTCCCTCACTGGAATGAAATGTGCTGACTTAGTAAGCCGATCAACAATCACCCAAATGCCGTCAAAACCATTATGTGTACGCAGAAGCTTGTACACAAAATCCATAGTAATGTTTTCCCATTTCCACTCTGGAACGGGAAACGGCTGCAACAACTTGAACGGCTTCTTCTTTTCAGCTTTAACTTGCTAATAAACAGCACACATACTAACATACTCAGCTATCTCCCTCTTCATACCCGGCCAATAATAAAATGGTCGAATGGTATGATACGTTTTAGTAGCTCCTGGATGCATATCATAAGCTGAGATATGTGCTTCATCAAGAATTGCTTTCTTTAAATCCCAATTATTAGGCACAAACATCCTACCTTCCTGTATAAGCATGTTATCCGATTCACGAACTCTGAGGTCTTTCCTCTTCCCCTGATTCCTTGCTTGGATTATTTCTTGAGTTTCCTCATTAGCTACCTGAGCTTCAAGCACACGATCAACTAAAATTGGCCTAACTTGAAAATTAGCAAGTAAAGCCACCTCTTGATCTTCTGTCTCTAGCCTCACTCCCGTGGATCTTAAGTCTGCCAGAAGAGGAACGCGACTAGCGTACAACGCATTGATACGGCCCTGAGACTTCCTGCTAAATGCATCCGCTACCACATTTGCACGACCAAGGTGATAATCAATCGTGCAATCATAATCACTAAGCAGTTCCAACCACCTCTGCTGACGAAGATTAAGATCCCTCTGCGTGAAAAGATACTGAAGACTCTTATGATCTGTAAAGATCTTGCATTTTTCTCCATAAAGATAATGTCTCCACAAGTTCAATGCAAAGATAATGGCAGCTAACTCTAAATCATGCGTAGGATAATTCAACTCATGAGGTTTCAATTGTCGTGAAGCATAAGCAATTACCCTACCATGCTGCATCAACACACATCCCAGACCATTCAAGGAAGCATCATTATAGACCTCAAAATCACCACTATCGTCCGGGAGTGCCAAAACAGGTGCATGAGTGAGACAATACTTCAACTGTTGAAAACTCTGCTCACAATTATCATCCCACTCAAATTTAACATCTTTCCTCGTTAACCTCGTCAGTGGTAAAGCAATCATAGAAAAATCCTTAACAAACCGTCGATAATACCCTGCTAAACCAAGGAAATTCCTCACCTTAGTGACGGTTCACGGTTGCTCCCACTTCTCCACAGCTGCCACCTTCTGAGGATCCACCAAGATACCTTGAGCTGAAATAACATGCCCCAAAAATGCTACTTAATCTAACCAGAACTGACACTTGCTAAACTTAGCATATAGTTGGTGTTCCCTCAATCTTTTCAACACCAACGTAAGATGTCGAATATGCTCCGATTTAGACTTAGAGTACACCAGAATATCGTCAATGAAGACAATAACAAATCTATCCAAATATGGCTGGAATACTCGATTCATCAAATTCATAAAAGTAGCTAGCGCATTCGTCAATCCAAATGGCATAACCAGAAACTCGTAATCATCATAATGAGTCCTGAAAGCAGTCTTAGGGACATCCTCCCTACTAATCTTCAACTGATAGTATCCAGACCTCAAGTCAATCTTGGAGAGTACATAAGCACCTTGAAGCTGATCAAACAAATCATCAATACGCGTCAATGGATAACGGTTTTTAATCGTTACCCGATTCAGTTGTCGGTAATCAATACATAGCCTCAAAGTTCCATCTTTCTTCCTCACAAACAACACTGGAGCTCCATAAGGTGAAGTACTAGGCTGAATAAAACCCTTATCCGCTAATTCCTGCAACTGAACTTTTAATTCCCTCAACTCAACAGGAGCCATACGGTAAGGAGTCAAAGATATAGGATTAATACCTGGAAGCAAATCAATGGTGAACTCCACGTCTCGGTCTGGCGGCAACCTAGGTAAATCATTAGGGAAAACATCAGGAAAATGTCTGACTACCCTTACATCCTCCACACTACTAGGAGTAGCATCGTTCAACACCACATAAGCTAAGTATCCCTAGCAACCTTTCGATAATAACCTTTTCGCTCGCATAGCAGAAATAACATCATGTCTCACCCCACTCTGCTCGCCCACAAAAGTAACCACAGGTAATCCAGGACGATGGAATGTAACTATTTTCCTGTAACAATCAATATTGGCATGATTGAAATGCAACCAATCTGTGCCCAAAATCACATCAAAGTCAACAATATCTAGCGGGATAAGATCAGCTGGCATAATAACATCCTCCACCATCACTGGACATCCTGGATACACACAATCAACAATACATCTCTCCCTTCTAGGCATAGCAAACTCTAAATCATACCCTAGAGGTGTAGGGTGAGGTTGCGTCACTTAAGCAAAGGTATGAGAAATCACAGAATGTGTAGCACCACAGTCAATTAATACTCTAGCAAAATAATCAAGGATATTTAACGTACCCATGATCAAGTCTGGATTATTTTGAGCATCCTGCAGAGAGATGTTATGAATACGTCCCTAGGTCTGCTGTCGTCCACCACTACCTTTATTGGTCTGGCCACGCCCCTGACTAGGCTGACCAGACTGCCTTGAAGATCTCGCACTACTCGCAGCAATCTCCCCCTGCTGAGGCTGTTCTCCCTGATACCACTAAGACCCATCTGCTGGAACTAGAGGATACGACATATAGCCACCAAAATACTGGGGATAACCACCCTGAGAATATGGATCCTGGGGATATGGATACAGTCCTGGGGCATAAGGAACAACATCAACCTGGTAGTAATAGGCACTACCACGACCCGTCTGCCCATAACGACCAGGACCAGGAACCTGCTGGATCGGTGTAGGTGGTGGCAAGAAAGTCTACTGGGGCAGAGCTTTGGGGACAATTTGCAGCCCGATGTTCCATCTGCCCACAAGTGAAGCAACCACTGCTGCCTCTCCTGCACTCTCCAAAATGTCGATTATTACACCTGCGGCAAACCTGAGCCATTCCTCTACCAGCATCACCCTGCCTCTGGCCTCTAGCACCCCTAGCAAATCTACCACCACGACCCTGACCAGTGGCACTAAAACCACCCCTAGAAGAGCTAGAACTGGTTCCACCCCGCTTAAAGCTCTGGGTCTTGCGAGGTCCGAACGACGTCTGACCCTTGCCCTTGTCATCTTTCCTTTGGTTACCATCTTTTTCTTCCTCCTCATTCTTACTGGGCATGTTCTCGGAATCCTCAATCCTCAATAGAATCTCATAGAACTTTTGGTAGTGTCATAAAGGGTAGTGGTCGCCATAGAACGCCACTTCTTCTTAGTACCCAAACAGAAACAACGAAGCATCTCTATTGGATTGCCAGCAACATCCGGATGATAATGGGACAAGTCAGTAAACCTCCGGTAATTTGTTTGCCGTCAACTTCCCCTGCCTCAACTCCGCGAATTCCTGTTTTTTACGGTCTATATACTCAGAAGGCACAAACCTTCTCCTGAACAGCTCTCTGAATACCTCCCAATCAGTCTTCTCTTCTTGGGATAAACGACGGACCCCCTGCTTCCACTAGGAAGCCGAATCCTTACCCAAAAACCAAGATGTCGTCTCAACCTACTTCTCAATAGGGAGATTCCCCTGATTATGCAGAACACGAAAGGTCTTCTCAATATGTTCTAGCCACCTCTCCGCTCCCTCAAAACCCTCATGGCCCTCGAATTTATCCAGCTTCATATTGTACATAGTCTCCAGAGGTGTCCTCTGGGGAGGGCGGAGCGCTAACTGAATAGCGATGGCGATAGCTTCCTCCAGTTAAGCTACATCGGGGAAACTAGGCTCAGCAGAGCGATGTGGTTACCTACGAGGCGGCATAGTTCTGACAGAAGACACCAAAACAATTAAAATACTCACAAAAGTACAGGACTGCCAAACCCTACTCTGATACCAAACTGACATACCCCGACCGAGATCAGGGCATGCTGGCCGTCACGTGAAGGTGACGTAACCATGTGCACAGTGGGGAAGCTAAGAATAATAATAATAAAAGTATGAATAAATAAAAACCAAGCTATACACTACGTAAATAACATACATGTGCAAGCATAAGTGTGAAAACAATATTCAGAGCACGGAAGACCTAGTGCAGTCCGGAGAAACAAACACTAAATAAACACATCCAAAGGTGGTCCTACACTGGTGATAATCTGTCAGATATGCCGTGAATCCCTCGAGAGCCACCAACAGAACTATCCAAACTAGAACTTGGAGGGGCGCAAAATAGAAAACGTGACTGGGCAAAAACAAAGCTTTTCAAAATCATTTCAATAACAAAAGTTCTAACCCCTCGCCGTAAAACCTGTATAGTTTCCCAGAAAATAGAACATGCACATATATATAACTCATGCTCGTAAATATGCCACGTTGAATGCTCTACATAGAAATGCAAGTACTCAGGTAATGTCAATTCAATGCCATGAAATCTGTCAGCCGGAGTCACCTAACGTGACCTGTACAGCTGAAGTTAGAGCTCAAATCCCCAACTCACTAACTATACCTGCACACGAGTCGGAACCTCCTAAGGTTGTCTGTACGACATGACTGGGTGTAAATAAATAAACTCAAGTGCTACGATCACGTGAAGGCTGGGCGAATAATCGTGGGTCACCTACAAGTCGGAACCACCTATAGTGGTCTGTATGACAGAACTGTGCACCTAACTTGGATCCAAGATGAGCGTGTGGTGCGGGAAGTGAACATCACGTGAAGGACTGTGCTCTACTCAGGGCGGGAGCACTAACACTGGGGGTGCAGGTTATGAGTTCTCAATGCATCTCAAATCACTACTCAACATAAACATAAACCATAACTTACCTGGCACTTACTTGTGCGTCCGCAGCACCAAACATATGTATATATGCAACTAATAATGCATAATTAACCGGGCAAACATAATGCATGGCATATAAAACATATAAACGTTTAATTTCATTTTCTAGGAAAATCACAAGTATATAGGTATATACGGAAAACCAAAAGCCCACTCACTGGTATGTAGAAGGGTCGTAACCCCCTTGCCTTGAGTGATTACGCTCGTCCTCGGGATAAGTCTCACCTATATGCAAAACAACTATAAAAATGTTAATTTTAAAGCACATAACCCAAACTAGGTAAAAACTTCTCATACAATGCTCAAATGGGGTGTGTGAATACACCAACGTGATCTACTTAACCTCACGAACATCCTCATATTTTAAAAATAATTTTCTAACACCACACGCGTCCCCACGGACCGGCCAAGGCACGGTCACATGTGCCGCCCACGCGCAAGCACATCCCTGGCACACTGACGGCGTCAGTTAACGCCGTCAGGAATATTCCATTAACTTTGACATATTCCGTTAAAGTTAACCTAACACCGTTAGGAGTATTCCGTCCAAATTGACAAAATATTCCATCGTCTTCTCCGGCCAACCTCTGGCGCCGTCACCGTCGCGGGAAAATCGAGAAAATTTCTAAACTTAATATCTCACTCCTTTTTCACCCAAATTTCATGAAATTGGTACCAAAATGAAGCTTACAACTAGAGGAACGAATCCTTACCACTTTCAAGCACTAAAACCAACGGAATCTCACTGGAAAAACTCCACCAAAACCGGCCAAACCTGCAACTCACGATCCCAACGTCCAAAACCTTGAAACGAACCACCCCAAGCTTCCTAAGGACCTCACCAAGCTTCCTACAAGCCTGAAATTCCCAAAAAACACAAGATTTTACGGGTGCATGAACAATGACCAAATCGGGGATCTCGAGTTCGACGTGAAAACGAAGGTATCCTTACCTGAAATGGGTATGGTTGAACTCCTAAGAACCTCACGAGCACAAATGTATAGTTTTCATCCACGATTCGTAACGTTTTCGGGCACTTTTATTCTTGTCCGTACAAGGAAGAAAGGAAAGGGAGAGAGAGAGACATATACGGGACAGAGCAGAGAAGAGGATGAGTGTGAGTGTGAGTGTGTGTGTGTGGTCCAAAACAGCCAACCAAAACCCCAAAATAACCACACAACGAAACAAAAATACTAGGGGCAAAACCGTCATTTTACCCCTACGGTACGAAAACTCTGGGACGGGCTGTTACAGTTGGCTAAGAATGGGTGTACGAGAACAATTATAGGATGTTGTGGCATAAATTGTAAAAATCTTATATTAATAGGTTACTTATTTTTTTTATGTGGTAATTTATTTAAATTTTAGGATTTTATTGGATGTTTATACATGGGTGAGTTTTTATGCAACAGAATAAGTACATTAGCAGAACATTTTTATAAGGGAAGGTATCAGAAAAATCCCAAACCAGGTAAACCACTTGAAAAATACTTCGGACAGGCAAAAGGAAACCAAAAAACATGCAAGATAAAAAAAATTTAGTGAGCCAAACCAAATTCTATTTTTTCTATTGTTTGCCAATCTCATAAACTTTTTTTTTTTTGTCAATCTCATAAAAAAAATTAATACATTTGATATTATCTACACTCAGGGGTGATGATGGGTAGCATATTAATTTCGTTCGGATTCGTCTTTAGTGAAAATTAAACCTAAAATCTCTCAATTACAAATAAAAATAAATACCATTAGACGGTAATATTAAGTAGTTTGTCAATTCTTGATTAGTGTAAGTCAATCTATTCTGTTCTCTCTTTTTTTACCCGTCCTATACCGCTACATCTATATATAGAATCGAAATGTATGCAACCTCACATTTCTTAAGGCCTATTTTTGACACCCTACTATTATTTTGTCTCTATAAATATAACCCTATCTGCATTCCTCCTTTCAAACCAACAGCTATCAATTCAACGTCCTCTACTATACAACAAAACCGACCCCATATCGAAATACAAAATGGCGTTCAACGTCAAGCTTATTTTGGGCATCTTCACCATCGCAATCATCATGACGCATGTCGCCGCAATCCTACCCAAAGAAGAGATCGATGGCTTCATCAGGGAACACAACATAGCTCGCGCCGAGGTTGGCAATGGACTGCTCAAATGGAACGAGACCATAGCCGAGTACGCTCAAGCTTATGCCGACAAAAGAATCGAGGACTGCCAAATGGAGCACTCAATGGGGCCTTACGGCGAGAGCTTGGCCTCCGGTGATGGCATGACCGGTGCAGCCGCTACCAAATACTGGGTCACCGAGAAGGAATTCTATGACTACCAGCAAAACAAATGTGTCCGAGATGAATGTGGCCACTACCTTGGTGTGATATGGGGCAAAACTACTTATGTTGGATGTGGCATTTCAAAGTGCAAGAATGGACAAAACTATGTCATTTGCAACTACGATCCTTCTTACCAGGACGACGCGCGCCCCTACTAGAAACTATTGTATATAAATAATGCCACGCACGCACACCCTTTTTTTGGTCATAAGGGGGGAATGGCGACATATGTTGGTTTCTATTGCTGTATACGAATACAATCATGTTGCTGTATATGGTGAGAGGTGACAGAAAAATAATTAAAAAATGATTAACCATTTTTTTTTTTGGGTAATGTTTTTTAACAAGCTGAAGTTACAGCGAGGATTCTCTATGGACCTTTACAAACATATAATCATACTACATCTATCTTTTAACGTTATTACTAGAAAATTGTTATAACCAAGTACAATTATGATGATAATGTTGTTTTATTGCCGCCATTGCACCATTTACCATATTCGCTTTTCGGAAGACGTGTGAACGATAGTTGTAAAAACTTGAGGAAATTGATATCTTGTTGACATGCATAATTCTCCAAGAAGGTTGTGCTTTGACATTAATTATGTTAATGGAAACATATGATGGAAACATATGAATCTAATTCCACTTGAACACGATCGAGACCCAACCACTATTTAAAAAAAAAAAAAAAAAAAAAAACAACTTAGGAGACGAACAAAATTCATCTCTTAAGGACAACGTTTGTCACACAAAAGATAAGACAACGGAACTCCATTGTGTAGAAATCGTCACCCAAAAGCCATCGTAAGACATTTTTGTCGGCGGATACAAATATTTGTCAGGGAAAAAAGGTCTTGTCCAGTGGACAAAGCAACAAACCTCCATCATGTAAGCTTGTGTTGACTGCAGAGGCCCGACAGATGTCACTTTACTCGTATGGTTAGTAACCCCTTAACAAAATCGGTCTGAACACCAAATTATATAACTCTTCATTGTAGGTAGGGGCATTTGATGCTTTCAGTTGATTCACCTGATAATATTAGACAAACATTTAAATTTGTTAGTTCGAGCAACTTAATTGGTACAATATATATGTCCAATACAAAACACTTTAAGCTTACATATTCGAGAAACCACTGCGGAAACAATTCACGGTGTTTCTTGGCATACAAATGTGAAGGATGTGCCTGCTTTATCATATTTTCATGCTCGTCTAGGTATGACAGTGTCTCGTCACAATTGTTAAGTAAAAACCAATGTGCTAACTCCATGTCTTTCTTGGAAAACGACTCGCCACAAATCAGATCTCCGAATGGTCGAGCGATTTGGCCAAAATCTGAAAGTTTCTCCTTTCTCACACCTCCATCATTATTGCGAGGAGGACGATTGGTCCCGAAAGGAGCAAAATCCAAACGGTTAAGCTGTTCCAAAATTTGATCATCGGATCATTCTCTAGGTCTGAGGCAATGCTCTTTTTCCCCGTCAAACTCTTTATCCTTCTCTTGCCATTCATGGTTCCAAGGCAACCATCTCCGATGACCAAGGTAACAAAATTTTCCGGCGCGCCAACTAGATGTTACATCTTTCTTGCATACAGGGCATGCCATATAACCTCTAGTGCTCCACCCAAAAACCATTGCATATGCAGGGAAATCGTTCATAGTCCACATCACTGCAACCCGCAAAGTGTACATCTTGCAAGTACATTTGTCATATGTGCGCACACCTTGTGTCCATAAATCTTTTAGCTTATCCACCAATGGCCGTAAGTATACATCGATTGACCCACCAGGATCCTCAATTATAAATAGAGTCATCATCATGTATTCTTTTTTCATACATTTCCATGGCGGCAAATTACACGGAAATACAAAAATTGGCCAAGTACTATGGTGTTGGTTTAAAACCCCATACGGATTAAATCCGTCAGTGGCAAGTCTCAATCTAACGTTATGAGAATCAGCAGCAAAATAGGGAACGTCCAATTGAACTCTTTCCATGCCTCTCCATCTGCAGGATGCCTCAGGACATCGTCATCAACTCGCTTTTCCTTATCCCATCTCATGTCCGTGGCAATATGCGTTGACATATACAATTGTTGCAACCTTGGTTTCAAGGGCAGATAACGCATGACTTTTTGTGGGATCTTAGTCGTTCTATTCTGAGATGTCATTTTGAACCTCGACTCATTGCATACAAGGCATTTATCCAATGCTTTATTCTCTTTGTAGAATAAAATACAATTGTTTTTGCAAGCGTGAATTTTTTCATAACCCAATCCAAGACCATTCACATCTTTTGCGCATGTCTATGGTCTTTCGGCAAACAATTGTTCGTTGGAAGCATTCTCTTGAAAACCCCCAAAAAGCAATCGAAACATTGGTTCAACATATGATACTTTATTTTTCCGTGCATTAGTTCCACAATGGCCGTGAGAATGAAAAAGCTCTCACAGCCCGGGTATAACTCTTGGTTGGCTTTTTTTTAATAGTTTTTCATGTTGTTCGAACTCTACACTGTCCATTGGTGTAGGCACAACATCTTCCCCTTCCTGATTGGTGTTTGTCGATGCAAATGGAAAAGCATCATTTATAATATCTATGACTTGTTCATTAGGATCCACAATAGGTTCAACATTGTCCACTCTTGTGGCATTTGAAGACGAAGCGTTGTTTAATTGTTCCCTATGATGGTTCCAAGTATTATATGTCTGAATCATTCCATTCCTTACTAAATCAAATCGAACATGTTCAATTGTCTTGCTTAACGTATTGTTACACCTCCTACAAGGACACCAGATTCTAGTTGCACCCGGGTTGTGTGTACGTGCAAAGTCAATAAAATCCTTGATTCCATCCAAGTATTCTTTTGCGCATCTATTTAGGTTCTATATCCACGTCTTGTCCATAATTCCTGGAACCACAATAACAATACAACAATCACAACAACTTCATACAAAATGATAATGTCACCTTATGCCTTCAGTAAGGGCCTATCCCATTCGGGAATGCATAGTCATGTCACGTAATTTACGGCTACATCAGATTAGATTTCAACGTGGATGAATTTCAGCAGCATCTTAATACAGTTCTTCAGGTGTACGACCCGAAGAACGTACAGAGATGACACTGAAATCTCCACAATCGAAACCTAATTCTTCAACCATAAACTACACGTCATAACTGTGCATTCCCAAACTATCCAAATAATGGGACAATTCAAGAATTAATTGGACCGCAGTCATGTTTTCGCATCCATGTGCGAAATCCAACTAATCCTCGAATGGGAAACTAAGTTTTACTAAAAATAAAAAACAAGTACGAAGTTAATTTCAATTAACTCCGTACATCACAACACATATTTGTACGTCACGTACAAATTTAACAACATAA
This sequence comes from Pyrus communis, assembly GCF_963583255.1. Lineage (NCBI taxonomy): Eukaryota > Viridiplantae > Streptophyta > Magnoliopsida > Rosales > Rosaceae > Pyrus > Pyrus communis. The sequence goes on along the minus strand of NC_084805.1, from coordinate 13,623,436 downwards.
TATAAATATAATTTCACAATACAATTTAAACATAACAAACTAAGTTCAACATAATTTAATTAGTTTTATATGTTTAAAAAATAAAACGAAGAAAATACCTTCTCAATCGTTCTCCAACAATCGCTAATCACACACAATATCCCTATAGACAACAAAATTAATGGCATTAGTATGAATTTACATTAATACTTTTACCCTAACAACAAAAAATGCTTACCAAACACACCGAGATAGCTTGATCAACATAGAGAAGAAGATGGAGGGAGTATTAGATGATGAAATTGAGAGAAAATGAAACTGACAGATGACAGATTGAGCAAAATTGAAGGGATGAGTGCAGAGGCACAATCTGCAATTTTTTTTGCAGTTTGCCTCTGCACATGGTTGAATCCAGATTAAAAAGTTCACTTTTGGACGAACGATTTTGTGCGACGAAATAGGTCTTCGTCGCGCAAACATCCATTGCGCGACTAATATGGTATCGTCGTGCAAATGACACTTGCGCGATGAAAAAAGAAGCATTTGTTGTGCAAGTTTACCAATTTTTTTATTTATGTCCTTTACTTTACAATTGATTCTTTTCAACACATTGCGCGACGAAAGAATGTATCGTTGCGCAATGCATATTTTTTAAATTTTTTTCTATCTTTGTTTTTTCTTTGTATGTATTGTAAATTTTTATTTTATTATAAATAAAAAACTCAAACATAATTAAACATTAAATTAATTAACAAAACTAATTTACTATCCCAAATAGAACTTATAATTAATGCAAATATTAATACTCATCCACATAACATATAATTATTCATTAAATTAAATATAAAGTAAAAAAAACCCTCACCACTTCAATCGTCCACCCGTAACACATCAAACTTCCACTGCTGAAAACTCTGCTTGAAAAGCTCATCCCTATAAATTTGTTGCTTTTCATCGATTTCATCAACATCTCAATAAACCTACATTAATGCCAATAACAATAAATTAGTAATTTAAAAAAATATTACATTTTAACAAAAATAATTGTTCATTATTTACCACAAACTTACCGTTAACTCTCCCAGCATGGACTTCTTCAACTCCTTAGGAACCTTTTTTAAAGACTCAAACTCGGCAAAATAATCCCTCCGTAGCAAGTTTCCAATGTCATACTTAAATTCGGCGTACACCAGCTAAATTTTGCCCTTGAAAGTAAGACACTTGCTTCCGTCGATACCTCTTTAATCGCACTACAAGTTTTTTTTTTTTTTGCCAGAACCTTCTCTAGAATCGGCCATTCTTTTTTAAACAAAACAAAATTTAAAATTAGGGCTCTGAAACTATGTTTATATAGCACTAGGACACCTTTGCGCGAGAAACATATTCATCGCGCAAATTTCAACTTCATCACGCAAAATGCATCATCAATGCACATTTAATTGGAAGGTTTGAATGTAGATTGATCGTGCTTTGTGCGACAAACATATGGATTTGTCGCGCAAAGTTGTCTTACACGACAAATAAAATATTAATTATTTTTAGAATAAATATTTAAGGTATTATGTGACAGCCCGTCCCGGACTTTTCGTACCGTATGAGTGAAATGACGATTTTGCCTCTAATCGATAATTGTTGTTTGTGTGGTTGTTTTGGGTTTTTGGTTGGTTGCATCCCAGCCACACATCCATCATCATCATCAATCCTCTCCCCTATTCCCTCTACCCTGTCCCGAGCTCTCTCTCTCTCCCTTTCCTATTCTTTTTGTACGGACGACACCCAAAACCATTGAAACCTTCACAGATCGAGGAAACAAATTACATATTCGTGCTCTTGAGGTCCTTAGGAGTTCAACCATACCCATTTCAGCTTGTAGGAAGCTTGGTGAGGTCCTTAGGAGGCTCGGGGTGGTTCATTTGAAGGTTTTGGACGTCGGGATCGTGAGTTACAAGTTTGGCCGGAGTTGGTGGTGTTTTCCCGACGAGATTCTGTGGGTTTTAGTGCTTGAAAGTGGTGAGACTTATCCCAAGGACGAGCGCGGTCACTCGAGGCAAGGGGGTTACGACCCTTCTACATACCAGTAAGTGGGCTTTTGGTTTTCCGTATATACCTGTATACTTATGTTTTTCCCGGAAAGTGAATTGAAACGTTTATATGTTTATATGCCATGCATTATGTTTGCCGTTTGATTATGCATTATTAGTTGCATATATGTATATGTATGTTGGTGCTGCGGACGCACAGGTAAATGCCAGGTAAGTTATGATTTATGTTTATGTTCAGTAGTGATTTGAGATGCATAGAGAGCTCATAACCTGCACCCTCGGTGTTAGTGCTCCCGCCCAGAGTTGGGCACAGTCCTTCACGTGATGTTCACCTCCCGCACCACACGCTCATCTTGGATCCAAGTTAGGTGCACAGTCCTGTCATACAAACCACTTTAGGTGGTTCCGACTCGTAAGTGACCCGCGATTATTCGCCCAGTCTTCACGTGATCGTAGCACTTGAGCGAACTTAGTTTACACCCAGTCCTGTCGTACAGACCACTTTAGGTGGTTCCGACTCATGTGCAGGTATAGTTAGTGAGTTGGAGATTTGAGCTCTAGATTCAGTCGTACAGGTCACGTTAGGTGACTCCAGCTGACAGATTACATGGCATTGGTTTGGCGTTACCTGAGTACTTGCATATTTCCGAGCATGATTTATATATATATATATATATATGTATGTATATTCTATTTTTCTGGGAAGTATACAGGTTTTACGGCGAGGGGTTAGAACTTTGTTTTTGAAATGGTTTTTGAAAAGCTTTGTTTTTGCCCACTCACGCTTTCTGTTTTGCGCCCCTCCAGGTTCTAGTTGGCTAGCACTTGTGGTGGCTCCCCAGAGGATTTTCCTGGTATATCTGACAGATTATCACCAGTGTAGGACCACCTTTGGGTGTGTTTATTTAGTGTTGTTTCTCCCGGACTACACTAGGTCTTCCGTGCTCTGAACTTTGTTTTTCACACTTACGCTTGCACATGTATGTTCTTACTTTGTGTATAGCTATTTTTATTTATTCGTACTTTTATTATTATTTTTTTTTTAGCTTCCGCACTGTGCACATGGCTACGTCACTTCCACGTGACGGCCAGCATGCCTTGATCTCGGTCGGGGTGTGTCATATTATATTTAATATCTTAAATATTTCTTCTAAAAATAATTAATACTTTAAATATTTATTCTATAAATAATTAATACCTTAAATATTTATTCTATATATAATTAATGCCTTAATCAATACAATTATTTTCAGCATAAGTACGATATTCATTGAAGATTGTAAACACATATAAACTGAGGACAGGGTGCTTACATTAGGTTTCAATAAAAAAAACCCAACAAGAATTGAAACCTAATTAAGTCCAAATACATAATTGAAACATAATTAAGTCCGAATACATAACTTATTAAAAACACACAAAAAAAAAAAACACCTTAAATTTAAATTTAAAACTACTATTTGTATGATCCTAGTCCATTCTGCAAGACTTCATAACGCCAAATATTGTAACATCCCTCCAACGCATTATCCATCAACTTCATCAATCGTTCGTTCGTATCATCATCAAACTTACACTGTTACACATATATGCAAATAATTAATTCCAACATATAACTAAAAATTTCACAAACTTAATTATTAATCCATCAACAATATACTTACTAATACTTCATCCATCACAGCCTTCTTCACATTCCCGGGCACATCTTCCCAAGAACACCACTCAACAGTGGGACAATTATTCCCCATGGCTTCAGAGATCACATGCACAAACTCAAAATGATCACTTAAAATCATGCGGGTTGGCGTCCCGTACACTCTCATCCTTATTCTTATCTACCATCCTAGCATGAACAGAATTTTGAAGAATAAGGATAATAGAATTGTGAAGAATCAGGACAGCAAAAATACATATTTATATGTAGGCATTAATTCCTTGGATTCACCTACAATAAATGGTCAAAACTGACAGGAACTTGCGCGACGAATTATTGGTCGCGCAAATGCCCATTTCGTCGCGCAATTTTTTCACGCCAAACAAAATTATCCCGTGTTTTCTTGCTGACTTTACGCGACGCCAACAAATATTCATTGCGCTAAGTGTTCTTGCACGACGAAAGTGCAAATTTTTTTTTGCTCCTATCTTTTCTATTTTGTGCGACGAAGTGTATTTTTCGTCGTGCAAGTACGTCTTGAGCGACGAAGTGTATTTTTCGTCGTGCAAGTACGTCTTGAGCGACGAAGTGTATTTTTCGTCGCGCAAGCTGTTTTTTCTACTAGTGATAATCGTTTACCCTTAGGTAATTGTATAAACAAGTACACTCATACCCATAACCGTTTATAAACAGGTAATGGTATCCATAATCACATACCCATTTAATTATAACCGTATACCCATTTATCCGTTTTTCAATAAGTTGAAAATCATTTCCCATTCATAATCACTTTCTTTTTTCTTTTCTTTTTCTGTTACAAAAGATCACTTCCTTAATTTGTCATACCATGTCAATAAGGAGAAATTCTTATGTGAGGCTTCCTCGTAAGAAGAGATGGGTTATAGTTATGGTGACCAGATAATCGCGGTTATTTACCCGTAACTGTTTAATCCCTTATCCGTATAATCATTTACCTTTAGGTACTTGTATAAACGAGTACACTCATATCCATAACCGTTTATAAACAGGTAATGGTATCCATAATCACATACCCATTTAATTATAATCGCATATCCGTTTATCCGTTTTCCAATAAGTTGAAAATCATTTCCCATTCAGAATCACTTTCTTTTTTCTTTTCGTGTTCTGTTACAAAAAATCACTTCCTTAATTTGTCATATTTCATGAATCATTTGTTTGCAAGTCATCTGCTCGGGAATTTACAATAAAAATGCGCCGACATTATCAAACCTAAGCAAACAATAATCATCCGTGTGTGGCAGAGATCATGATTGCAAAAAATCAAAATTATGCAAATTTATGGAGAATGAGTTACATATAACAAGTTCAACTGTCATCGTGATACCTAATACAATGTCATGTGTTAAATTTTTTTGATGTTCACACGATATTGTATTATTGGACTAAAGATCGAAACGCCACGCAGTGGATGAATTTGTTTCATGCAAGTTACTTTTTCAACTTATAGCTGGTTAGCCAAATTAAGATTATAATATTAAATATGATCAATGAAAAGATTTATGTGAAATCGATCTCGGAAAACAATTTACAATATAATAAGATGCTCAAGACATTTGAAGAATAAAAAGAATTAAGAAACCCACACAGGGATACAATGTATTTGAGTTTTACGAAAATTAAACTGGAAGTAACACATCAATTCTTTCTATTTTTTATATCAACTTACTTCACTTCTTTTAGAAAAAGAAACATGTAACTTGTACTGATCATTGCACCACTTGCTAATTTTTACCATAATAAAGCTAATACAAGACCAAGGGGGGACCTTTTTTTGCCAATTGGTTGCATAAAATTGCCATATTATATTTCAATTTCCCAACATATTGCTCATAAAAAAATTTCACGCAATTAGATTTCTTCCTATAAAAATCCTAATAAGATGTCACACATTCACACAATTAATCCTTACTATAAGTTCTCAATTATTTGTAGCCGAAAGGAAAAAACAAAAAAAAACAAAATTCAACTAACGCGTTGTGGTTTGCAGTTCTTTGTATCGTGGTCATGGCACTAGGTCAAGTTCATCCCTCTCATGCTCAAAACTCACAGCAAGACTTCCTCAACGCACACAACGCGGCGCGAGCGCAAATCTACGTGCCGGATATCGTGTGGGACAACTCCGTGGCGGCGTATGCTCAAAACTCCGCCAACTCGAGAATTGGTGACTGCAATTTGGTGCATTCAAATTCCAACGGGACTTACGGCAAGAACTTTGCGAAAGGGAGTGGCTCGTTCACGGGCGTGGCGGCTGTGACCTTGTGGGTGGCGGAGAAGCCTAACTACGATTACAACTCTAATTCTTGTGTGGGCAGCAATGCTTGCATTACACGCAAGTGGTCTGGAAGAACTCGGTTAAGTTGGGGTGTGCTAGGGTTCAGTGCACCAACGGGTGGTGGTTTGTGACTTGCAACTATTCCCCACCTGGAAACTATGTTGGGCAACGTCCTTATTGATTAAGGAAAGCTTAATCCAAATTATGGCATGCATGGCTGCTAATTAATTGGTAATTTTAATTAATTATGATCAAACCATAAAAATAATGAGGATTGATCCCTTGAAGCTTTTGATGAAATAAAATAAGAGATGGTGCACTCTTTGCTTTTGGTCACCAAGGGTATTTATGTAAATTTGTTTCGTTTCCAAGCATGTTTTGTACCTTGCTATTATTCATATGGATCATGCTTGCTGTTGTAGTTAAGCAATATATCTGACTAATATTGCGGGATTCCACTACAGTGATTTTACATTAGCTTTCTTCTATAATTACAACATTTTTGTTTTGTACAAACGATATTATCTACAATAATGAGGAGGATGGTGGGCTTGGCCTTACAATAGACTAGTAATAATGTGGTTTAAATTTGTACCTTTGGCAAGAATCAAACATAAGACTTCTCACTTACAAGTGAAAATGAATACTACTAGACCGTAATACTAAGTAACTTCTATAATTACAACTCAAATCCCTTTGTTTGTGGAGACAAGGATAGGGAAGGAAAAGTTTTGTGTGGTCGAAGATGGGAGGACAGATCCAACTCAGGTTGAATGTATTGTCATCTCTAGAAATCTCTATGTAACTGCCTTTGTACCTTGAATTTTAAGTTTAGTTGTTGCTTTAAACCTCGGAAATCATTATTTTGATAATCCTCTTTCTTGTTCAAGTAGCTTTATTCGTGAAGATCAGCTTGGGATGTCCAGACCTAGATTTATTATTATTTACTTTGTTTTGGTTATAAGCCCTGTTTTTCAACCAAAAAGTCAAATGCATACACCACACAATGTTGCCAAAGCACTTTCTCCTACAATTTCATTCGATGTTGGAAGAATTGCAATGCATGGATTTACCTCGAACCGTATGTGATACTTAGTCTTTGTGGCTTTTTCTATTTTTTGTTCTAGTGGTAAAATAACCTCGCGAACCCGATAGATTTGCAGTAGAATTACCTTTCATTATACATGTAATTAGTCAAGAATTTCATAAAATTCATCTACAAACATCGTATTTAGAAGGATTCGGGTGAAATTACATACCAAATACACACAAACGACATAACATAAATGTTAACTCTTCATACTACTCATCATCTCTTCCAGACTCTCCCAGAATCATTCATCATGTGCCCTTCTCACTGTGTGGAAACATTAACTCTATATATAACTAGATCTTACACGAATTTCATGAGAGCTCAACAATTCTTGGTCGTTTTTTGGACCGATTGTTACCAACATCTTCACTCAAAGAATTATCTTGATCAGGCTCACGTGTTTTGAGTTTCGCATGAGAGCATGTTTTCTTATCATCTTTATCACTTGTATCATCTTTGATATCATCACTATCTTCGCTGCTACTGTTGTCGGAACTATCTTCGTCATCACTATTCTTGCTGCTACTGTCATCATCACTGCTATCCTCTGATTCCTCTCCGCTACTGTTGACGGCTAATGGTATAACAGGCTGACAACCAGAAATTGCAGATTCAGCAGCAGTCACAGCCTCAGGAGTTTGAAGATCAGCAACGCCCAGCATCAACTCCTGTCAATTCAGATCCACCCACAAATCAATTATTATTCAAAGGCATCAACAATCTGTGAGCGTGCGTGTGTGTATGTGTGTGCATCCGAGAGAGAGAGAGAGAGAGAGAGAGAGAGAGAGAGAGAGACCATATTAATGACTTCAGATTCATTGCCCGTGAGCACTTCAATATCATAGTTTTCTGGATTATCCTACATGTCAGTAAATGAGCAAACACAGTGTGTTGAAACAGATGTTAGAATTGTGGGATAAATAATCTAGATTTGGTTGCAAGATCGATGTGCCAACCTTTGCATCCCAGTATAGTTGTTCGTTAGCTTCTGATATGACTCCCAAAAAGTCCCTTACTTGTCCCAAAACTGCGGCCAAGCAAGCAAATAATATGAACAATATTTTGCATGGTACTTCCAACAAAACAACACTAGAAATAAAACAGAATCAGAGAATCTCAAGTGCATGATAAATTGAAAATTACTGTTTGAGCAAACAAAACGGGCAAGGCAAACAGTTTAGAACATCCATCTCTTCAGCTTCAAATTTGATGCTACAACATTCTCTAATCTATTTCAAATTTGTCACATTTTCTGATCATCAATGAAGTTTTCATTTGCCTAAAACAAATAAAGCTTGGGGCATAGGCTAAACCAGCCTTTCAACCTCCTCATGACATTATATACACAATCATCAGCTAGTGTATAAAGCATCACATCTAACACTAAAAATTTTTGAAAATTCAGCTAGAACTATGCAAGTAATGCAAGTTCTCACTACTGAAAAGGAAAAATATGAATAGGGAAACAATGTATGAGCAACAATATTCCGTGGTAAAGTAATTAACTGACTGTAGTGGATCGACATGAACAGAGATTCAAGCCAATCACAAGCAGACAACGAAGTACTTCCTACCCTCTATCTCAAGCAAGATGCTTGCCAATAAACCAAAAGAGGAAGAAAATAATAACACCAGAGCAAAGAAAAAGTAAACAGCACATAAAATAATCCTATCTCGTCAAATTAAACGATGAAATTTCAGCGCAGGAATATGAAGAGTGAGACAATTCCAATAACAGGAGACTTTGAGTCACACCCTTCAAAGTTATAACTCAAACCACTACAACTTAAGATCGAAAACAAAATATAAAATATAGGAAATTTAAAAAGGAAACAAGAAGCAGAGGCACTATGCTGGGATCGAGACCCCGTATAAAAGAAATTAAGCATCCATCACCAAAATTATAGACCCATTTGAGAATTAAACATTATTTAGTTGGCCAAGTAGAAACCAACATAGAAAATTACTAGCCAGAAAATAAAATCTTTCACATATGCGCGCATCACACCAAATGGATCTCATATTTAATCTCCTACCAAGAACCCATAATTCAAATTCCTTTAAATTGAAGTTTTCACAATTGAAAGAAAAACCCAAAATTTAAATGGGGAGAATCGTGTACCTTGGCTTCTGGGAAGAGGAAGAGCAGGGATGGGTTTCCCTTCGGGTTGAGCTTTCTTCGTTGAGGCATTTTTACAAACAAGTAGCGTGCTTTCTGCAAGAAATATACAGAATGTAAGCTACATGAATTTGCATAGAGAGAGAGAGAGAGAGAGAGAGAGAGACCTAAGGGTGAAGTTGAAGCCTTTTTGTGCTCCAATTGCAGAAGGTCTTTGCTTGTATTTCCCATCTTCCTCTTTGTCTCAACTGTACTCGACCAAAGGGTTTAGGGTTTTGGACGAAACGGCAGCAATTTTCTAAATTTTTTTTTTTTCGTTGGTTCTAATTTTGTTTCATTAGAATTTCAGATCGTGTAATGGGCTTTGTCAATCAGAATTAATTGGGCCTTCAGATCATTTAGTCACTACGGCCCTTCTTGATTGGGCCGTTTGGCAACGTTTCATGTTTTTATCATTATTCGTGTTGAGCGAAAATATTCCAAGGACAAACTCATCCTATAAGGAGGCTGAAATGCTTCTGTAAATCTTACCGGCCCGCGGAAGGAATGAATAACCGTGTCTTACCACCAATTATCTCTACAAAAAAAAAAAAACAAAAACCTGACCTATAAACTTATCATGTCCAAATATATAAAATCAAATCTGTTCGCAAATTTTATTGTGTCGTGTGGTATATTTCAATTGTATTAAATTTTAAATATATTGTATTACGCAACAAATATAAACACATGTACTATAGCGTTAAACGTGTTTCTTGAACAAACAATAATCCGACCCATTAAGAAGAAATGTGTGCATATGCTACATAACTGACTTTATAAGGCTCGATTCAAACCCTTTGTTTTCGTGCAAAATTGTGGTGTATTATCGTCATGTCTTGGTAGAAACATCCTTTGCTTGTTATGCAAAATACCAGTTGCAATGATCATTAATGATAATTCAAATCACCCATTAGAGAGAACAAAATCTCATTGGCAGCCCAATGATGAATTGGTTTAGTAGCATCTAGCTTCACATTTTTGAATCTTGATTTCAAATCTCATGAACACCAATTGTTGATTAATGAGGTGTAATAAATCCCATTTTCAAATTTTAAACTAAGAATATACTTGATCGAATCACTAAACTAAAATGATCATTAGAAAGCCCTTTACTTTTATATGGAAATCAAATAAAATAAAAAAACAATATATGCCTTTTATTTTAAGAGATTTCTTTTGTATAAAAAGGTTCAAAAGCCCTAAGAATGCATCCCTTACCTTTTCTTTTAAATTCTTCCAAATATAACAAAAGTGAAGAAACATTTTGGCATCTTGCAAAGGAAATCCAAAAGAAATGTGACTTTACTTCCAAGTCTCATCCAAAACAAACCTCTATGTAATTTCTATCTTACAAATAAATCAGCTACAAGATAAACGCAGAGAAAAAAAAAATACAGGAAAACAAATAATGAAAGAGAAATTAATACTTTTGGTAATTTTTTTTTTTTTTTTTTTTTAAATATCAGTATTTAGGTAGAGAACACTCCTTTGGAAGGTTGCCTTGGAACCTCTCCTTATCTTCGCAATAGTCATAAATCATGTGGTACTTCCTAACCCATTTGAACAACCTTCTCTGTGCATTTGATAGGGTACTAAACCTCTCCTCGTTCCACCAGTTTGTAGGGCTCTCTGCCCTACAAAACCTGGCATTTCCCTTCCAAACACAGGCATCAATCGTGTGGTTTCTGAATGAAGCTATGAAGGGGCCTTTCGACCAATCGATTTTGTCGCGCCCGCCTCCTGTTGCCCAGCTGTCGCCGTTCCATAGGCTGGCTTTGATGCTCATTGGCTGCCACCTTGGAAATGCTACAGCCTTGTCTGCATGGTTTCTGTATACTCTAATTGGAACCCAATCCACCATAAATCTACAGGCAGCAAAAGTACACCAAATTTGTCCCATAAATTTATTATGTATACTTAACTTAAATATGTAAAAGAAAGATTAAAATGTAGTACTGATCTGATTTGATAGATGGCTTACACAATTTGGTGAAGGTTCCATAATATGGAATAGGTATGGAAGTCCTTTGTTGGATCAAACCACAGATTGATCCTCTCTTCGCGGTCATCCAACCCGTCAGCGAAAATGTTTGTTTGAAGGATATATGGTTTGCCTTCAACATTGCCAAGGAACTCATAGTCTACCTCGTCACGATTAGGTTGATCAGATGTTAACTGCATTGATTAATTTCCAGTTGATCATATACAATCCATTAATACTCAATCATTAGCAAAAATGCGGAAGAAGAAGAAGAAGAGGGAAATGGTTGTTCTTTTTTCTTACATAATAGGCCACAACTGTGCCTGCTGAATGGCCTGGTACTAGTTTAATCTGCATGTCAATTTGTCCAAATAAAAACATCTGGTTTGAAGCAAAACCAGCACCTAGGGGAAACGAAAAACAACATCATCAGAATTCTGAATTGCTACGACTAATTAAAAGAGTTTATGAATTTTGATCATGTACCGGATTCTTGGTCAAGCTTCAAACTCATTGTCTTGCCATCAGCTGAAGTGTTTACATGGCCAGGAGACCATGTGACAAAGAAATCTTTGTTGAAGTCACCTGTTGAAACAACGGAGGCATCTACAGTTCGAGTGGATATCAAAGTAAGAAAAAGCCCAATAAAGATGATAATCCTGTTATTCTCAGTCATGGTTTTGATTCAGGTTTCTCGGACGAATATGATAGCAAGATGTTTGAAGAAGCTATATATATAATTATTGATTGCATGGAAGGGGAGGTAGAAAATGGGAACAAAGAACATTGAATCGTAAAAAGACGAGACAAAATGTGTGACAGAAGGAAGGTTTTTGTTTAAGCAGGAATATCTTTAGGGGGAAGCAAAGAAATGTTTTGGTTGTTAGCATCTTATGAAATATAATTATTGGTGTTTTGTGGTTCCTATTAGGATGTCATTAAAACTTTGATCATTGCAAACTTGGGTTAGTTAAATTGACTATAACAATGTGCTCCTCCTTCTGCACTCAAGTTTGAATCTCCGTCTCTCGGAATTTAGATTAGATTAATTCAAATAACGTCGAATCAAAAAATTAAAAAGTCTGGACACATTGCATTTTTTTTCATTTTGACAGAAACAATTGACCAAGTTAAGCTCAATAATAACTTTAACTAGCATAGTGCATGCCCTTAGGCATTCTAAATAAGAGCTTAGTTATCTGTTAGGTTAGCAGAAAGTTGAAGAAAGAGAGAAAAATTCACTGTTTTGTTTTCTTTTTGGCTTTCTAGGATAACTTGGTTGCTCAAGCATCCCTTCTATACTCCATGAGGTCTTTAAGTTTATTCCTTCCCTCCCTTTGTAGGGTTGTGCATGAGTTGGATTTCCTTTTTGACCCAAGTTTTGAACAGCCAGCAGATCCCCCAAGTCATCCATATATTGCACAAATTTCATTAGTATAATCCAACTTATCAACATAGTTATAAACTTCGAATATATTGTTGAGAACTAATTCTTCATATTAATAACATGTTATGTCGGAAGAAGTCTCAAATTTGAATTTCCTATACTTTTAATTAAATATATAAAAAAATCAAATAAAATTGCTCTATTGTTTGTGTAAAAGAACAAAGACATATGGGACAACGATCTTTGACAAGAAGGAGAGGGTTTTCAATTTACCAGAAACCCCCAAAACATACAAGGAAGTTCTGATTAATTTTAAAGTTGACGGTAGCGTTAATCCAACTTCAAATCATTACTATTGAACTAACTAAATTATTAATTATTAATTATTAATCTACCACACAACTTACCTATTACTGCTGTGGCTTTTTACACAAAAATCATTACTATCGTTGCTAACACTCCAAATTTCATTCTTCAGTTTTATCCTCATCCGTATACACATTTCCTACAAAACATCCAGCTTATGTATGTCTTCAAACATCACAATATCGTGCCCTGTATGTTTGGTGTTAATTTGCAAGTGCACATGATAGTTGTAGTATAGCATTTTGCAAGTCCAAATATTGTTCCCGCGAGGATTCTAATTCAATCTCCAATTTGATAAACTAAACCAAATCCAATTATATTAAAGATATAAAAACATGAAAATATAAACATAAACAATGAACTAGACTCAAACACAAACAATGAACTAGACTTAACCATAATTAACAATTCAAACAAAGATGCAAAGAATTTGTTGTAATGATTTTATAAGCAAATAAAAATAGAACAGAAAATTAAAGAGAAGAAAATGCTGGGTTTTAAGACAAGGGATGAAGGTCTAAGGAGAATCAACCACAAGCAATCATGTTTAGGTTTCAATGCATTCAATGGAATATTTCGTCTCTTAGATAACTATTCCTGTATCTAAGTCCAGTTAAGGAACTGTAGACCATAGTTCTCCTTAAGTATATGGTTCTCTCAAGTTAGGGCAAAGGTCATATATCCGAACATGCATTTTATCTGGTTAGGGCATGTTAAGTAGAACTCATTACGTACAAGGGAACGATAAAATCATGCAAACCATAAAGTGTCTCCCCAAAACCTCTTCCTAGACTTCCTACAATCTCTCCTTTATATATGGATCAAAATCCAATCATAATTAGGTCTTTTGCAATCCTTTCCTTATTTGTATTCCACAACTGATGATGTGGCAAGTAAACTTCCCAAGTAAATTACTTTAGACCCCTTTGAAATAGAAATAAAGTCATATGTACACGTTCTCTCTTGGGCAATGGGCTTCAATTGAATTATGACTTAAAAGCCCAACAGATTTTGCAATCTCCTCGTAGACTTTGCTGACTGACGTCCTGTACAAAAATCGCTATAACGTCTTCTAGAAAACCCGAAATCACGAACCGTAATATTCCTTTGAAAGCTAACTTCCATATCTTTCCAATGGTATATGGATCAACAACTGGTTCCATCTGAGGAGTAGATTTTAATCCATAAAGTTGGCTGATCTGCACAGACAACTTCTGCTTCAAGCATGCCAAACTCATTTCAATCGCAAAAATGCTCGTTTTCCTTCTTTCTTCATATTTTTTCCTCAAACAAAACATAAAACTAAGTGAAAGTGAACTAAACTCACTCAAAAAATATAACAAGAATCTAAACTGAAGGGTATAAAATATGGTTATATCAATGTTTCCATTTAAGCATTGTATTATGATATTGGTTGAATCCCGCAACCACAAATCTCCTTTGCTTTATTCGCCCAAGTGGCGGACAATTACGGAACTAGACTCAAACAACTGAATTACAACACACGGATGTCAAAGATGAAATCAGAGTATCAAATTTAGCCTTGAAGGACTAAGTGGGTTCTTTGGTCACAAACCACCACCACACGCAGCGGCTGGCGGTCACAGCTCGCTGAAATTTCCACCTACATGCCACAATGGCTCAAATTATACCAAAATGAAGATCGTGAGAGTGGAGTAAGAATTATACCTTACTTCCACTTGAAAATCGCAAGAAAGGGCCGAAAAACCCTAAAAGGGTGATCGTCGTTTCAACGTCATTGATGTTGTAATGCCTTAAACCTTGGTTGGATTTTTTTCATGGGGTCAAGATGAGTCGATTGGTTGTGGTTATACCTGGCATTTTGGACCTAACCCATTAACCCAACCCGTTAATATGAGTATTTGGGTGGATGCTTAATGGGTCGGGTTGTTAACAGGTTAAATAACGGGTCACTTTGGGTCGACTCGCTAGACCAGTTAGTTGAGGATGTTTAAGTAATTTCAGTAAAGCATTAACAACAAAAAATAAACTCTTAGTTGCTAGTTGCACCATGGTCACCAAACCTGCTGAGCAAACACCTCTATCTGAATTATATAATGTGCTCATCTAGCTAAGTTGGTAAGCTTAGTCATTCTTTGCGGAGCTCCGGTGTCATGTGGAGGTCACGGGACATTTTGTCGACGATAGTCGACATCGCTTAGCGAGATTATAAATTAGAATTTGGGGAGCAGAGTCAATTGTAATTTGGTAAATTAATAAATAAATTCAAACCCCAGAAACAGT
The DNA here is from genome assembly GCF_963583255.1 of Pyrus communis. Classification (NCBI taxonomy): domain Eukaryota; kingdom Viridiplantae; phylum Streptophyta; class Magnoliopsida; order Rosales; family Rosaceae; genus Pyrus; species Pyrus communis. The sequence goes on along the minus strand of NC_084805.1, from coordinate 13,608,191 downwards.
GGATTTTGGATTTTAGGGAGGAGGAGGAGGAGCACGTGAGTTTTAACAGCAAGTTTTGCTCTTTGTTTTACTGGATTTTTTCACTATGATCTGAGGTTACAAGATTGAATTGCTTTCGGCATTAAATATGGCTACTGATCTTGCTTTCTTGGGAATCCTTTTCAATCGGGTGAAGTTCATAATTTCCGTAGTTAATATGTGTAAGTGTATTGGAGTGCCAAAAAAAAAAAATGTTAACGGGTGACCTATTAGATTAACGGGTTAGGTTCTGGTGACCCATTAGCTTAATGGGTTGGGTTCGGGTGACTTGTTAACTTAACGGGTTGGATTGAACCCAACCCAAACCCAATAAACCTGACCCGTTTACAAGTCTAGTGGTGATGGTTGATTGCCTAGAAATGGTGAGATCATCAGTTGTGAGCTCAAAAATTGACGAGCATTGTTCATCGGGAAACATTGACTAAACTAGGTCGAGTTTGGGTGAAAAACAATCTTGGAGTGTTGTTAAGTCATTTGATGGTGGTGGGTGACTTCAATTCGCTGGAAAAATGCGTGAATTAGTGTGGGGATTTAGTTGCAGAAGTCGAGTTAGGAAGCGGTTGCAAGAGTGTAAAAGTGTGAAATCTCATTCCCAAATTTCACTATTGAAATTTATGTTGTATTTACAAAATTTTATATTATTTTTGTTAATTTTAGAGCTTTAGTTAACTAGTTACAAAGTTTGAAACTTCGTATTTAGTCATTAAAAATTTGTAAAACTTTTGGAGTCACTTTTAGTAATTTTGAATAGCTATCGATCCCACAAACGCATACGCGAAAATCGTTTGTGAATCAAAGTTGGAGCAAAGGAGATATAAGCTTCCAAAGGCAGAGATATTTTTGGATGTTAGTACATCTATTTATAGAAAGCTAGAGTAGAACTTCCCTTTAGAGCAGTTCCAGTGTGGTCCATTGTCCCTAGGGCAATCCACTATGTTATCCATCCAGTGAACAGTAACTGCCTTTAATGAACTGTAATCGCCTTTTGCATCTCCACCCCTGCACTCAATAGCCGTGGCAATTGGCAATAAAATATTATTATTATTATTATTTTATAAAATAATATAAAATAATTTTATTTGTAATATCGGATAAGATTTTTAATCGTTCTCGTTGTGCCACATGTTATTATCCGAAAAGACAATAGCAATAAAATATTAGTATTTTTTATTTATAAAATAATTCAAAATAATTTTATTCGTAATTTCGGATAAGGTTTTTAATCGTTCTCGTTGCGCCACGTGTCATTATCTGAAAAGACAATTATTGGTGATGGATTTCCGATAAGATTTTTAATCCTTCTTGTTGTGCCACGTATCATTTTTCGAAAGGACAATTATTGGTTATGGATTTTCGATAAGATTTTTAACCAATCACGTCGCGCCACGTGTCACAATCTGTTTACAATCTTTTAGGATAGATTTCCACCAGATTTTTAATGATGACAGCATGCCACGTGGCATTATCTACAACCTAATCCTTTCTGAATCTTCCATATAATCCATCATCCATCCTCATAAATCTCACACCAATTTTCTCAAGATCTCTATCATTATTCATAGTTTCTGCTTCCTTATTCACCTAAATCTCTATCATTATTCATAGTTTTTGCTTCCTTCATACAATGTCTTCTTCTTCCTCAAGGATGATGTGGGAAATCAATCAGCAAGAGGAAGAATTGTTTAACCAATCAGAAGGAATGTTCAAACACCAAGCGGCCCAAAATGAGAGGAAAGAGGATGAGGAGTGTAGACGGAGAGACGACGAATCAAGAATGGCAAGAGCCTCATATTCCCGTTGAGTCATCCAAATTGTGGCTCAGATCTGCAGGCCTAGCCATGCTATAAACATTGATAGAAGTAGGCAACGGCGAGGTCAGGATCTCTTAGACGATTGTTTTGTCCGTAACAATGCATTCCCTGATATGTACTTTAGACGTCGTTTTAGAATGGAATGTCATTTGTTCAACAAAATCATGGATGCTGTTTGCAACCATGATTCTTACTTTGTGCAAAAGTCGGATGCTTTTGGTGCTATAGGTCTACTGCCCGAGCAAAAAATTGCTGCTACCTAGCGGATGCTTGCATATGGAGCATTTGCAGACTAAGTGGACGAGATAACGAGGATGGGAAAATCAACCATTCTTGAGTCCCTGATGAGGTTTTGCTCGACAATTGAATCTATCTACACAGCAAAGTACCTCCAAAAACCTACTAAGATGAACTTGCAAAGACTTCTAAAGAAAGATGAGATGTGAGGTTTTCCAGGGATGATTGGAAGCATTGGCTGTATGCACTGGACTTGGAAAAACTGTCCAAGTGCATGGCAAGGCGCTTATGGGGACAACAACGGATCAAAAAGTATCAATTTGGAGGCGGTGGCATCTTTTGATACATGGATTTGGCATGCCTTTTTTAGGGTTCCGGGAGCTTTAAATGACCTCAACGTACTTGCACAATCCCCAGTGTTCAACGATGCCCTGCAAAGAAAGGCACCAAAAGTCACGTACTGGGTCAATTGACGTAAGTACGACGGCCTATATTACCTAGCAGACGACATTTACCCAAGGTGGGAAACATTTGTCAAAATAGTGCCACGTTTGCGAAGTGCAAAGGAAAAACACTTTGCAAGCTGTCAAGAGGGGTGCAGGAAGGATGTGGAGCATTGTTTTGGTATCCTCCAAGCTCGCTGGGCGATTGTTAGGGGTGTTGCCAGAATTTTTGATTTAAAATCGCTTCGATCCATCATGATGACGTGCATCATTCTTCACAACATGATTGTGGAAGAAAAGTACGATTATGATGTCGTTGATGAATATGAGCCAGACACGATGAACAATTCCAGAACACAAATATATTGTGCTCATGACGCCACCAAAGAACCCGTGCAACACGAGCCATTAGAAAGGGATGGATGTTACAATGATAGGGTCGTTCAATGATATACTGCACTTCAAAGGCCATATATGCACAATGCCCGCAAAATTGACTTGATAAAGCACCAGTGGGAATTGAGACAAACTGAAGATACTTAAGTTCATTAGTGTTTGTTTTTATTTGGTGTGTTTATTTAATTTTATGTGGTGTGTTTTTTTTAGTTCATTTAGTGAGTTTTTTTTTTTTTTTTTGGTATGTTGATGTAATTTTATTTGGTGTGTGTTGATGTAATTTTTTTTGGTATGTTGATGTAATTTGATTTGGTGTGTGTTGATGTAATTTTATTTGGTGTGTTTAAATGTGTTTTGAATAAAGATTCTCTTAGTATAAATAAATTACCAAATTAAATAAGTATACTCTTAGTTTAAATAAAGTACTAAATTCAATAAATTGGAAACAACATAAAGTGCTCTATTCAATAAATAAGAAATTACAACCCAAATTGATTGGAAAATTATGGGCTCCGGTTACAAACAAAGTGATTGGAAAATTATGGGTTCGTGAATGGATAATCATCACCTAACCAATTTGTGGTGCTAGTATGATCTTCTCTTGTTGTGTTAGGATGATCTTCTCTTGTCGTGCTAGGACCATCTCCTCTTGCTCTCCTTCTCTTGCATGCCTCCTTCACACCACGTCCGCTTTCTCTGAGTTCCAAAAATATTTAGAGTTTGGAGACTTCCCTTCTAAAGGCTCCTTCATAATGTCACGATCTCGTTGAGCCATTCTTTCTTCTCTAACCTGTTCTCTTTCTTGCCAAAGTAGTTCTCTTTCTCTCTCATTAGCTTGAAATTATTTCTCAATAGTTGCAGCTTTTGCATCCTCTATAGCCTTATCAGCCCCAAATTTAGCCATTTCCTGAACCAAACTCAATTCACCTTGGCAAGCAAGTTCTTCCATATACTTTGCATAATCATTCTTGGAAGCATTACCTTTTCTCTTTGAAGCCTTCTTACCTTGTTGAGGTCTAATTGGAAAATGGGTTGACCCTGATGCTTGTTCAATAGGGGGCGTTTCGGGCACTTCTTCTGCATCATCTTCATCATCATCATGCGAGGCATGATCAAGCATAGAGTGTAGAGGGGTGCTGTTAAAGGCCACTTTTGGACCTATAGGCACAACTTTTAATTGAGGACAATCTTTGACAATATTCCAACACTCCCACCAGTTGAACGATTTGTTTTTGTTTGTGGTTTTGGCATTATACCAAGCTTGTGCTTGAAGGTCCTACACAATGCGGGAGAAGAAATAATTATAATCAAAGTAGGTAATGTAAATTTGTGTATAGTACAAACAAATAAAAAATATATCATTACCTGATCTGCTAAACTTTCCCTACTTCGAAGATTAGCACTAGCTTATGCCAACTCATCTCTGCACGTACTAAACGATTTGCTCAATAGTCTCCAATGACTGGACAAAGATTCTTTGGTTCTTTTCCTAGCAATTTTCTCAAGATAATTGGTATGAATAAGACCCCACATTTCTCTCAACTGCATCTCATTACCAGAAATCCAATCATGAGTAACTTCAACCCAACTAGTACACAACGTAACATCTTCAATAAGCGTCCAATTCATACCTGCATCATTAGTCATTTTCTTGGAAAAAAATTGGATTGAAACTTTGAGAGAAAGATAGGTATTTAAGAAAGTATGAAATTGAATTCAAACTTGACAAATATGTTGAATTTATAGAAAAGTAAATATATAAAACTATGAAATTGGATTCAAACTTGACAATATATGAAATTGGATTCAAACTTTGAGAAGATATGAAATTGTGGTGTAAGGTAGAAGATAATGAGAAAGTATTTATATAAAAGTATAATCAATTTTTTAAAATTTTTTATTCACCTAATTAATCTATACCGTTGGATTTAAACCAATTTGAATTCCAACACTCCAGATTGTGCCAAGTGGCACAACGGTAACATTTCAAATTTTTAACTTTTCTTTCTTTTTATTTTTTCTTAATTTTTAAAGTCTAATAACGTGGACCGTTGATCTCAGATCTAACAGCTGGTATTAAATGAAGTTTTTTCCTTTTTTTTACTATTGGAAATCCAACGGTCCAAAATTTATATCCGTTGTAATCCAACAGCCATGGGGAAGCCACGTGGCTCCCCAACGGTAAGATTTTTTAGTGCACCGTGGGCCCCAATTTCTGATTTTATGTTGGATTACACGCGCGCTTGAAGTCCACGCGCTTGATAGAAAAAATAAAAAAAGAGCAGCTGACGTCAGCCCATGTCAGATGGCCATCGGGCGCTCGGGCCAACACGAATCCACGGGCCGCTTGCTTGGGCCTGCTCCAGCTCCATCACTAGCTTCCGCTGGACTTCCTCCTTCGGGCACTAGCCCACTATTCCGTAGCCCGTCCCTTCAGTAACTCCTTTCGCTAGAGCTGCTCTTATAGAAACCAGGTTGAGTGACCCAACTGTGACTCATAGGATGACCGCCACTTGGACAAAAATTGTAGCTTATTTTTTGCCCGATTTTGACTGTGACGAAATCTATCTCTACCACCACCGCCTGAACCCTCTTATTCTCTTAAACAAGACCCACCCAAATTTCTTCCCATTTGGTCATGATTTCACAGCAATCTGAGCTCGTTATTTTCTCGGATTTTCGCCTTCGACAATCGTCCTCCTTTGTGCAACCCGACACTAGCCCCTGCCACCACCAATAAACTCATAACGACCCGAGTAACAAGACCCATCTAGGTTTCAGGCCGTTCAAGCTTGGAGATGGCAAATTGAGGTACGAAGTTCCTGGATTTTTCCTGCATCCCTTTACCATTTTCAGGCATTTAACGACGGAACTGGGCTTTATGATAGGTATGAAAAATACTCTATTCCTCACGATCTCATAAGAAATACTCTATTCCTCAAAATCTTCACGCTAGTAAATTTTGAGCCATTTTGGTGATTGTCAAAAAATTTCGGTAAGTGGAGACGGCCAGCCGCCATGTGCGGTAGCGTGTGAGCAATACTTGACTTTATCTTTCTAAACCAATTATGATGCCCTGAATCTATTTTCGATGTCCGTTTAATGTGATTTTGTTATTTGAGTTTAGTTTTGTAATGGTCCAACACTAAGCATTTGTGGTAGATAAAGATACGGATGTTGGATCATTTTGAATTTAGTATGTTTTTGTGCTTATTTTTTGAGGATTTTAGGAATTTATAGATCGGAAATCCAATGCTCGGATTTTCCGAATTAGAATATTAGAGTGTATAACCTAGGCAAGAACCACTTGGTTTAGGTATGACTTTTGGTTAACATGTTCTGAATCCTTTTTACATGTTGCTTAGAGTTATTAGAGACAGATAAAGCCTAGAGGGCCTAACTTGGTTTGTGTGTCACCCCAAGAGTTATGCACCTCAACTTGTGTGCAAAGGAGACTTTACCGAGATTTACATGGTTTGACTTCTAGATATTAGTAATGGTAATGTGTGATTGCTAGTATAAGTAACTGAGTCGCGATTCATATTAGACTTGCAATGTAGAACTTGTAAGTCTATATGATTAGATATTTGGTTGTCATTTGGAATTGATACTAGTGTATGTGCTCTAATGCATATCATGGGTGTTGATGTAGGGTGTATGGTGTATGTTGTATGATGTATGATAATGTGACTGCACCATGTAGCAGTGTGGTCTTAAATAGTCATACTTGGTATATCTATGATGAGGGACCATATTATTTTAGGGGTGATCATGCTTGGTATATATGCAATGGGTGATCACTGCCTACACAATTAGACTATGCATATTGTTTTGCTTGGTATATTTGTCATAGGGGACCATACCCATCTTGGAGTGATCATGCTTAGTATATCAGTGATGGGTGATCATACCTAGTATTTTAGGATACGATCACACTTGATATATCCACGATGGCGGATCATACATATATTTAGGGGTGATCATGCTTGCTATATTGGCGATGGATGATAACTGCCTACATTATTTGACTATGCCTATAGGTGTTCTTGGTAAATCCACGATGGTGACAACTTCCTAGTTGGATTTCGTTGATTTGGTCCAAAATCCCATTTCATGTTCGGTTCCGTTGAGTTAGTTTGAAATCCTAGATTCTTGTACATAGAAGTTACTCAAGTTTACGTTTGTGGTTGTAACTTAGAATTAATGCTTGATGTTTGGATTTTAGTAGAAAAATATGGTAAACCTTATAAAGGTTGACTTTATTAAAAATTAGATCTTGTTGGTTAATCAATGTAGTTGAATGTTAATATTGCGCAGCTTGGATTAATGGAATTGATTACTATGATTGTGGAGTTGTATTGGAAAACATGTGATATGTGTGAATGACGAAATGACAATCTTGGTTGGCATATAGTTTCATTATGTAGACTGGAATTTAGTGATTCATGCTACTCAAGTTTCATTGAGTGATTATGGAGCTCTATATCTTTCTGCTAGAAAATACTATAGAAATGTCAGAGTTTATCAAATAGTGAACTACGAATGACTTGAACCTATCTTATGGTATGTAGGGATTCTAACACAGAGGTTAGATGCATCCAAGAAATATATAAAAAGGTTACTATGTTATTGAACCATTGGATTGGTTTTAGTCATCATGACTCGTAAATAGGGCATGATAGATGAACAAGTATTTTTTGACGTTATGTGTTGATCTTGGATGTATTTTGGTATGGGGTGTGAATGGGTCACGATCCGAGTCGACTATTCACTTCCTAGAATGAGATTCGTTTGCTTTCCCACATTATTGGGCTTGCTATTTGTAGGAAGTCCAATTTACTATTTGGACCCGACTTACATTGCTCGTAATTTTTTCATTATAGCTCTGTTTCACAAACGGTTTTCACTTACTCTTGTGGAATTGAGTTTTATTCAAAAACACTAAGTATAACCCCAAAGGTCCACAGATTTTAATTGACTGTTTATGAAAATTCAAGCTTTTTAACTAAGTAACTAAAACTCTAAATTAACGAAACTAAAAAATTACAATAAAATTGCGCAAATACGAAATACTTAATTAAATAGTGAAATTAGGGGATAGAATTTCACACATGATCTCCTTGTAACATAAGGTTTTATGGTTTTATTGATGTATGTAATCTTACGGCTTCTAATGAGCTCGACAACAAGTGCTTGAAGTCTACTCATTATTTTGCGATTAGTAATGTTTTATTGTTATATTTTTAGATCAAGCTTGCAAGAACTATTTTGAGGGTAATTCTTTATGATATTTATTTGTAATATTTTTTTAATAAATAAAATATCGTACTCTTTTTTTTATTTCTTATTTTTTAAGTCTCTCCTGCTTTTACTGAAAATGATGATAAATAGGGTGGTGAGCATTACCATTTAATATTTATAAACCACCATGGGGTGGTTTTAGTGGTTGGGGATGAATTCCAAACCCGTTGTTCACAAGTCATGTCTTGGATTCGATTTCTAACTTTAATAAATCACGCGATGGTAATTAAAAGAATTTAAAATGACTCTCTGAATCTTCCCAATCCGTTAAAGACTAAACGGACATGGCGAAGTTACCCAAAAAAAATCACCATTTACAATATTCCGGTTCGCTTGTTGTTTCTTTGGAATTAGTGTTGACATTAGATCCGGTCATTCTCTACTGAAAGTGTAGAAGGCGCAAACACATACTCTCTCTTCCTCTCAGTCTGACTGAGAACTGCTTTGCCATCTACGAGCCCTGCCTTTTACTTCCCCGCTCAACATTTTGACAACTGCCTGCCTGCTTCTCAGGTACTCTCCTCTTCTTCTTCCTCCGTAATTTCTCCAGTAAGTTTACTTTTAGTAAGTAATCAGTAATTTCCCATTCTTGGTGCCTATGGGTGGTGAATTGCTCCTTTTTGCTCACAATTTACTATTTTGGAAATGGGTTTTTCTTGTGAATGAATAAGACTGAATTTGGGTTATAGGGTTTATTCAAAGTAATTTAAGTCTATCCCCTGTATTTGTTTATTCAAATCTTTGTGATTGACGGAGTGTTATAGGGTTTGCTTGTGGGTTTACTTCGTTATCCAGTTAGAATTTGAATGCTAACTTGCAAATTTGTATTAATTTTCCACCAAGTTTCTGGTGATGGATTTAGTTCCTTTCAGTCAAGTTTGCTGCTTTTTTACAAGGAAGAAAATGGGTTGCTTTTTATTTTGAATTCCCCTTTTCGTTTGTGTTTTGAAATTAGTGTTTTTGGTGTATGCATATTGTGTTTTGTGTCAAAGTATTTCGAAAAGTAGATGAAATTCTAAAAATTGGTTCTGGCTTAATCACGCTTGCGGAATATAAATTGGGCACACAAGTGATCTGTTTCGACAATGTTTTCTTTTATTTCGAGAATTGGCGTTAAATTTGTGTGAAATGAAGCCTAGATTGTGTTCTAGACTTTTAATTTGATTGATATGCATAGGTTGAGTAATCTTTTTAAGTTTATTAGTTTAAACTTGGATATAGGCAGGTTTCTGATCGATATTTGCAACGTTTGAAAATAGGGAGAAGTAGAGATACTGGTAGGGTACTAGGGGCATACATCATGATCAAGCGGGTGCCAAGTAGGAACCAGAGAACCAAAGGAATCAAGGTGAGGCAAGTTCTGCAGATCTGTCTGCTGCTTGGGGTGTGCTTTTGGTTAATCTATCAGGTCAAGCATTCCCATGATAAGAAAGTGGCATTAGATAAGAAAGATGAAAAAACCCCAACCAGAAGCCTGAGTGAAGGTGAGCTTCTGAAACTTGGGAGGAAAGACCTTCCGAAACTTGAAGTCCCTAAAAATGAGAAACAAGAGGAAGAGGATGAAGTTGAAGCAGCAGGAGAGGAAGACGAGAAACATCAAGTAGATGTGCATGAAGAAGAGGATCCGAAACATGAAGTAGAAGCACATGAAGAAGAGGATCAGAAACATGAAGGGGAAGAGCGAGAAGAAGAGGATCAGAAGCATGAAGTAGGAGAGCAAGAAGAAGAGGATCCGAAGGGTAAGCAAGAAGAAGAGGATCTGAAGCATGAGGCGGAAGAGCAAGAGGAGGAAGAAAACAAGAATGAAGAGATAGAGGATGAGGAAAGAGGAGCTGGAGATGATGAGATAGATGAAAATGAGCAAGAGGGAAATGAAGGGGAAGTGGAGCACGATGAGGATTTTGTAGATGAAGAGAAAGAAAGAGAAGATGATGGGAATGAGAAGGATGGTGAAAAGAAAGACAGTGAAGAGAGAGAGGATCAAGAAGAACATGAGAGTTCATCAGATGATCAAGATAATGAAACCCATGATAAGAATGCTCATGAAGCACGAGAGGAGAATTACAAGGGGGATGATGCTTCTAGTGCAGTGGCCCATGAAGTTACAAGCACTGAAACTGAGAAAGTAAGTTCGGAAAACTTAAATGAGAACCCAGAAACTACTATACTAGAAAAGGACAATTCAACAATGGTGGAAGATAGAATGGCTGAAAATGGTACTATTTTAAATGTAGGTGCAAGTGAAGAGAAAGTTAATGGTAATATGGCCAATCCTGCGGAGAGCTCACTTTTACATGAAAAAGTGAAAACACAATCAAATGATGAACCAGAAGCATGGAATAACTCAACAATGGTGAGTGCTGAAGCTAACGATAATTCAACAATAGTGAGTACAGAAGCAAGCAATAACCCTACAGAAACCAACCAGGCAACTGGTTCATACCAGCAGAACGGTACAGAGATCGTATCTGAGTCAGCTCACTCTGAAATTGCGACAGTGGATGGTACAAGTACTGGAGAAAGCGTGGCCATACAAACCATGGTTATGGAACAGGCTAACAACACAGCTTCTCAGAACAATGAATCTGACTCAAATTCAACAATATCCACTAAAATTGAGAATGCAGATGGGGCATTGGGAGAATCATCTTCCTTCTCTAATAAGGTAGCAACTAACATGTCAGAGAATATCTTAAGATCTGATGGAACAGCTGAAACAGAGGGTGGTTCTAGATCTTCATTGTTAAATGAGGCCACAGATGCCATTCAGAATGAAGAGTCTAATGGTACAAGTGAATCGGACAGGACAGATGAAGGTTCAGACTTCACAAATGGGACACAGGACGCAACTCAGCGTGATCCAATTGATTCTTCTGATTCCCATATCACCCAAGACAAGAAAGAGGTTCGTACAGATCTAACTACATTGCCGGAGATAACAACCGAGGGGAATGAGAATGGAGAGGCTGCAGCAGAATGATGATCGTTGTCTTTGGTTTCTTCTGGCGCTTGATGTTTTCATGCTTGCCTTTGCAAAGCAACTAGGTTAGTTATTGTGAATTTTAATCTACGGCTAGAAAATCTATATAGCTGTTAAAACGTTGGCTAGTTTATATCACCCGCAGGTTTAATATGTAAAACTAAATCCAACCGTCTGCTGTGCTGTTTATTTGCACTTTTTTCTTTCTTTTCATTTATTCTTTTATTTGCACCTTTGTCTTTCTTTGCATTTATTCTTTTTATTTGCTGTTCGTGTAAGTTGTAAGCTCCTGGGACAAAGCTTGTGACGCTTAAATATGAAATGAATTGTTGATCCAAGTTGAAAATTTGGATGTCATTTGAATCGGAAAAAATACGTAAATTGTTTGCTAGAGTTTTGTCGAATGGTTTGTGTTTTGTTGATGATGCTGAAGAAATATGTTTACTCTCTTAAGCAACTCTGTCGTGTTTGGTAATGCTAAAGCATTCTTCTGTTATTCCTTCTGTTAAGCCTTTGTTTTGGAAGCAGTTCCCTTTTACCAGACGCTGTTTTTTCGCCGGACGCTATGAAACGAAAACTTCTTGGTCTGTTGAATACTTGGTGGTGCGTATTGGTGTATAATTAAGTTTTGGTTCGACAGCAATCACTTTTTTAGAGTGTCAATAATAGCTCCTTCAGTTTACTTTCGCTTTGGCTTATAAAATGATGATGTGGCATGCGAGCCCGCTGCACCAGATTCATGGGATGAGATTGCTTGTTGTATGGCAAAAATATTCAACTCTCATGTCAATTTGTACGCCAATGTGCACCACCTAGCATATATTTGACCAAGCAAAAAGCAAGCAAGCATGTCCTGTATCTTAGCCTGACGTTGACTGCAACATTTCTAAAGATGTCAAAATATCCAAATAAGCAACACTAAAATAAGCAGCAACAATATTTTTCATCTGAGAAGCTAAACTTGATATGGTATGACATGAAATGACATCTCTTCTTTATGCTGTCAAATTTGACAACAACGTCAATTTTTTTAATTAATTATTAAATACTTTTTATTAATTTTTTTATTGGTCTAAAGTCTTGCCTTTTAATTGTTTTTCATTACCAATGCAATGTTTAAACATTTTTGTACCTTTTAATTCATTTTCTTTCATTACCAATACAAAGAAAATAAATATGAAATTGTATTTTATGTTTAAAATTTGACATATCGGGTGGAGAGCAAAACTTTAAAAGATGTCATAGGGCCATATAAGTTGCCAAATTTAAATTTTATCTTTAAAATTTGATATCTCTGGAGATGATCTTAGCTGTCAACGATGTCAGCTTTCTCACAAGATACTGAAAACCTTTCTTGAGGCACTTTAATTGAAGAAGCTAAACCCCGCGAACATACATGCACCTTTGTAGTTGAAGACAGCCAGACTTTCAAACTCGACAAGAACACAAGCCAAACTCCCTCCAACCTTCCAACGGCTCGAACTCGCTTGCATTATTGCCCTCACAGCAGGAGGTAAATTTACAATCAGAACTATACGGAGAAAGCCGAGGCAGGAGGTAAATTTACAAGACACTTGATCAACTTATGCCGAGAAAGCCGAGGCAGGAATCAGACACTTCATTCTGATTTTAACACAGGTTGCGCTTGATGTGCATTCCATTGCAGCAGCATCCAAACTATCGACGTGCCTGATCAAGACCAGAACAAAATTCATCCGACATTGCTTTGTTATTCAGTTCAACATGAAATAAGCAATCAGAACTATACGATGTTACCATAAGACAGTAAATCAACCATCAACCAAGTCTTTCTGGGAAATCCAAACGCTATTTTTCATAAAATATCATAGCATATAAATAGTTTGCGAACAGTTGAAAGACGAATATAGATTTTATTTCCAATTGAAATATTTTTCTGAGGTAGCTTGTGAATGAGAACGCAAGATTCTAATCTTGCTCTCTCTTAAAAAGTGCTCGCAGATCAAATTTTTTTAATTTATATATATATATATATATATATTTTTTTTTTTTCCAACTCCGCCTATGTAAGTTTATCTTACATTGCTGGTCCCAAGCCCGGATAAAGCAGGAGGGGGAGGACATCAGGTAGTCGAGAGCTGGCACTCCTAGGTTACGTCGAATCCTTATGAAAATGAATCCATAACGAAATCGCGCTAAAGCTAGGGTGTCACCCGTAAGAGGCTCACTGTGTGGCCCGAGCACAGTGATAAGTAAGGGTCGCTGTATCTCTATCGGCACCCGGATGCAGTGTTAAATGAGCAAGAGGGTCATAGAAACTTCTTTTTGAACGACTCCACTCAAAGTTGTTTGAGAGCATATGCTCCTATCAACTTTACACAGGACACACAAAAGAAGTACTTTGATCCTATTAGACGGGGGAGGGTGTAGAAGGTAGGACAAAAGTGTAGAGTTCAAGAGAGTAGAATGCGTTTAGGAATGTAACATCCCACATCGCCCAGGGGAGTGATTCTTGAATGTATATTCCCATCTCTACCTAGCACGAGGCCTTTTGGGAGCTCACTGGCTTCAGGTTCCGTAGAAACTCCGAAGTTAAGCAAGAAGGGGGCTAGAGCAATCCCATGATGAGTGGCCCACTGGGAAGTTGCTCGTGAGTTCCCAAAAACAAAATCGTGAGGGAATGGTAAGCCCAAAGCGGACAATATCGTGCTACGGTGGTGAAGCATGCCCGAGAAGTGATCCGCCCCGGGCCAGGATGTGACAGATTGGTATCAGAGCCTAACCCTGGTCGCGTGTGTGCGACGAGGACGTCGGGCCCCTAAGGGGGGTGGATTGTAACATCCCACATCGCTCAGGGGAGTGATTCTTAAATGTATATTCTCATTTCTACCTAGCACGAGGCCTTTTGGGAGCTCACTGGCTTCAGGTTCTGTAGGAACTCCGAAGTTAAGCGAGAGGGGGGCTAGAGCAATCCCATGATGGGTGACCCACTGGGAAGTTGCTCGTGAGTTTCCAAAAACAAAACCGTGAGGGAATGGTAAGCCCAAAGCGGACAATATCGTGATACAGTGGTGGAGCGTGCCCGGGAAGTGATCCGGCCCGGGCCAGGATGTGACAAGGAACATGGAATATAGGAACCTTAATGGGAAAATCTATGGAAGTAGTGGAAGTTATGGTGAGGAAAAGGATAAGTATTATGTACCTACAAGAAACTAAGTGGGTCGTCTTAAGGCAAATGATCTAGAAAACTCAGGTTTTAAACTTTGGTATTCGGGCACAAATAGAACGAGAAACGGTGTTGGCATCATCGTGGACAAGACCTTGACACAAGATGTTGTAGATGTCAAGAGGGTATGAGATAGAATTATGGCAATCAAGATTGTAATAGGACAAGAACTCATCAATGTGATTAGTGTGTACGCACCTCAAGTAGGGTTGGATACGAGTTTCAGGAGAAATTTTCGGAAGATCTTGGAGACTTGGTGCAAGGAATTGCCCAGACGGAGAAGGTATTTATAGGAGAAGATTTAAATGGACACGTGGGTAAGGAGATAGGCAACTATGGAGGTTTTCATGGTGGCCATGGTTTTGGGGAGAGAAATGAGGATGGGGAGGCCATCTTGGATTTTGCAATGGCATATGATCTCTTCTTAGCCAACACCTTCTTTAAGAAGAGAGAAGAACATGTGATCACCTACAAGAGTGGGTCGTCAAAAACACAAATAGATTTTCTTCTAATGAGGAAAGGGGATCGTATAACTTGTAAGGATTGCAAAGTTATACCAGGAGAGAGCTTGGCTAATCAACATCGCTTGTTGGTGATGGATGTACATATCAAAAGAGAGAGAAAAAAGAACAAGACCTGGAAGTGCCCAAAGACTAGATGGTGGAATCTAAAGGGAGAAAAACAAGCCATTTTCAAAGAGAAAGTAATCACCCAATACGTGTGGGATAGAGAGGGGGAAGCTGGCCAAAGGTGGGATTCCATAGCTAGTTGTATCCTAAAAGTAGCAAAAGAGGTATTAGGAGAGTCCAAGGGCTTTGCTCCACACCAAAAGGAATCTTGGTGGTGGAATGAGGAGGTACAAACAAAGGTGAAGGCTAAGAAGGAATGTTGTAAAGCTTTATACAAGGATAAGACTGATGAAAATGGTGAAAATTATAGAATAGCGAAGCAGGAAGCGAAGAAAGCTGTGAGAGAAGCTAAGCTAGCGGCTTATGACGATATATAAGCGACTTGATACCAAAGAAAGATACCAAAGAAGGAGAGTTGGATATCTACAAACTAGCTAAAGCAAGGGAAAAGAAGACAAGGGACCTAAACCAAGTGAGGTGCATCAAGGATAGGGATGGAAAGGTTCTTGCTACAGAGAACGCGGTCAAAGACAGATGGAGAGGTTATTTTCATAATCTTTTCAATGAAGGAAATGAAAGGAGTACTTCTTTAGGGGAGCTGAGTAACTCAGAAGAGTGAGAAACTATTCCTTTTACCGCCGAATCAGGAAGGAAGATGTGGTTGTAGCTTTGAAAAAGATGAAGTATAGAAAAGCAGTGGGCCTAGATGATATACCAATCGAAGTGTGGAAAGTCTTGGGAAAGATAGGTATAGCATAGCTCACAGACCATTTCAATAGGATTTTGAAAACGAAGAAGATGCCAAATGAGTGGTGAAAGAGTACTTTGGTGCTTATCTACAAGAATAAGGGCGACGTACAAAATTGCATGAACTATAGGGGTATTAAGCTAATGAGTCATACAATAAAGCTCTGGGAGAGAGTCATTGAGCATAGATTGAGGCAAGAGACACGGGTTTCGGACAACTAATTCAAGTTCATGCCAAGGCGCTCAACCATGGAGGCAATTTATCTCTTACGAAGATTGATGGAAAGATATAGAGATAGGAGAAAGGATTTACACATGGTCTTTATAGATTTGGAAAAAGCATATGATAAGGTCCCAAGAAACATTTTTTTGGAGGATTTTAGAGAAGAAAGGAGTATGAGTAGCATATATCTAAGCTATAAAGGATATGTATGATGGAGCAAAGACTGCCGTAAGAACTCATGAAGGACAAACCGAAAGCTTCCCCATAACTGTAGGATTACATCAAGGCCAATGTTTTAAAAGACACGCCCCGAGGCGTGCCTAGATGGCTTTGGAGGTGGGGCGGGAGTGATAACGCCTCTGCCCAGTGGGAGTGGACGAAAACTCATCAAGGCATTGTCAAGGCGAGACTAGGTGGCTAAGGCGAGCCTAAAGGTGGTTGGCGGGCGTTCCCAGATCCATCCGCGATCCAAAATCGAAGTCAACTGCTCTGTTTTCAAGCTCTGCCATTTGGGTTTAGGGTTGCAGGCTGTGCGGCGTCTTCATGAGGAAGACAACCGCGAAGAAGAAGAGGGATTTTTATTTTATTTTAAAGACTTGGTCCAAAACAACATCGTTTTGCCCAAGTCTTTAATTTTTTTTAAATGACTTGGCCCAAAAGGACGCTGTTTTGGCCAAGTCTATTTTTCTTTTATTTTTAAAACCCCAAGAGTCTCTGTTTCGTCCATTTTTCTCACATGTTTCCTCTGTTTTTTTTTCAGCAATCCTCTAATACATGGAGTGTGGTTTCACTTCCCAAATGAAAGAAATTAGTGGGGTGCAAATGGATGTTCAATATTAAACATAAGGCAAATGGAACCATTGATAGGTATAAGGTAAGGCAAGTGGCCAAAGGTTTTACCCAAACCTTTGGGGTTAATTATCAGGAGACGTTTGCTCCCGTTTCAAAAGTGAATACCATCAGAGTTTTATTATCTTTTGCTACAAACTATGACTGGCCTCTAAGACAGTTTGATCTTAAAATGCCTTTCTACATGGAGATTTAGAGGAAGAGGTGTACATGGATATTCTACCAAGTTATGGTGACGCAAACACCAATGGGAAAATGTGTAGACTTCAGAAGACATTGTATCGTCTTAAACAGTCACCCAAAGCATAGTTTGGGTAGTTCACCCAGGCAATGAAGAGGTATGGGTATCGACAGGGAAATTCAGACCATACGAAGTTTATCAAACACAAGGATGGCAAGGTAACTTTACTTATCATATATGTAGATGATGTGATTATAACAGGTGATGATACAATGGAAATTGAATGTCTACAAAGGTACTTGTCTTCTAAGTTTGAGATGAAAGATCATGGGGGACTTAAATACTTCCTAGGAGTTAAAGTGGCTAGATCTCAAGAAGGAATATACTTATCTCAACGAAAGTATGTATTGGATTCTTTATCTGAAATTGGCATTCTAAGGTGTAAACCAATGGATACACCTATTGTGCAGAATCATCATCTAACAATTTATCAGGATTAAGTCCCAGTGAATAGGGAAAGGTATCAAAGGTTGGTAGGGCGGTTGATTTATTTATCGCTTACAAGGCCAAATATTGCTTACACAATAAGTACAGTGAGTCAATTCATGCATACTCCTAGTGAGGATCATATGGCAGTAGTAATGCAGATTCTGAATTACTTAAAATGAGCTCTAGGAAAAAGGTTGATGTACAGAAACCATGGGCATATGGAGGTGAAAGGATATACCGATGCAGATTGGGCTGGAAATATTACTGATCGGCAATCTACGTTGGGATACTTTACGTTTACAGCTAGTAATCTTATGATATAGAGAAGTAAGAAGCAAAATGTGGTGGCAAGGTCTTCGCATAAGGCTGAGCACAGAGGAATGGCACATGGTATTTATGAGCTTCTATAGCTTCAGATTCTACTCACTGAGATAGGGTTTAAACTAAAAGGGCCTATGTTGTTGTACAGTGATAATCAAGTAGCACGGGAGATAGCTAACAATACAGTTCAACATGATAGGACCAAACATGTTGAGGTGGATAGACATTTCATCAAAGAAATCTTGGATGTTAAGTTGGTAGACACTCCGTTCGTGAAGACCAAAGAATAGTTGATAGATATTCTAACTCATGCAGTTTCTGCTACAAGATTTCAAGACTCCCTCAACAAGTTAGGCCTAGGTGATATCTATGCACTAATTTGAGGGAGAGTGTTGGTGTGAGTCAAATAATTGAATAGGAATGTAATTGTGTTTCCTAGTTTGGGTATGACTCTTCTTTTATAATGTCTTTAATCCTTATAGTACAAGGATTGAGTATTTATATATATGTGTTGCCTCCTATGAGAGAAGAATAATAAGAAATATTGAAACCCTAAAGCTAGTTTTATCTCCAATGGGTCCAACAACAACAGCGAGGAAATTCCCCATGTGATCTGATAGGATTTTTACCACCTGCAAAAGTAGGGATAAAAACATTTAAAATACTTGCAAGAGTACAAGGTAATCGTAGTATAGATGACTCTAGTAAGGTCGTTCTCCACAGGGATTGAATGAATAATTTATGTTAAACCAAAATTTAATTAATTATTTAAAGTGAATTTGGAAAAATGTGATTTTATGACCTAAATATTAAAAACAAATTTAATTAAAAAAATTTAATAAATTGACAAAGTAAATAAAACAAAAGAAAATAGTTTGAAAATCTGTTTGAGCACTAGGGTTCTATCATCACCTAACAATCCTATGCAGTTCTTCCAATTCGTTATGAATTACTCGTGCATATTTTGAAGGTTAGGTTTTCCTATTATATGCCCTACTTGGAACCTTCAACATAAAACGTATATCTAACATGCAACCCGTCCGTGGTGTCCAAATCAAATGTGAACATGCAAGACTAATTAAGTTTTGTGAAAACCTTTTGAAAAACCATATAACCCTTAAGACGTATTGTCCATTCTAAGAAGTTACACATATTAACCACAAGAAGCCAACGCCAATTTCAAGGGCAGCTCTTCACCAAAACTGCATCAAATTACTTTTCTAAATATCCTAACGGTGGCCAATCATCAAGACAATTAGATAGTTTAAACCAGTGATTAACAATTCAAAACTTGCATGCATAATATCATAAGCAAATTGAAAAGAAACTACATATTCTTGCTAAGGCTCGTGGCCTCGCCCTAGCAAACGAAAATTAGTCACGAACAATCATAAAACAAAATATTATGAAGAACATAGATAGAAAACACCTTGAAAATAAACTTGAGCCGTCAAAAACTCTCTATGTAGTGCATTATCCCTGAAGTAATGCGTTCCTTTAAAGTAGTGTGTTCCCTCCTCTCTAAAACCCTAACAGCTAATAAGCCTTATTTATACTACTACAAAATAAAATCCTTACTAGAAAAGGTCTTCTAAAAACTAGGAAACATAATAACTTAAAAGAAATTAGGAAACATAATCCTAATCAAATATGGGAAATCTACCCAGCCACAAATTAGTCACGTTTTTGGACTTTCAGGGCTCTAAGACAGGCTCAAAATGACTAAAATTAAAGCTTGAGATGTCCCGAATATAATTGCAGAAGACTTCGAACCCAAAAGACATCATCTTGGACGCTAAAAAGCCCAAATAAACCCGAAACGTCACTTTGACATCACTGCACACTGCTCCTTTATTTCATTTCCATAAATAAACCGCTTGGTATAAAATTCTAAAACTTTGATATGAACAAGTTGAAAGACACACGAACATCCATCAACTAGAATCATTCCAAAATTTGTTCGTTTGACCATATTTTACTCCAAAGGAAGTCGAATGTCCTACATTGAAAATATAATTCAAAGTATCAAACTTCTACCAAAATAATTACCAAATCATACTAAAAATAGGGTAAAATATATAATATGAAATTGACTCATCATGTTCCCAAAGAACTACACCAAAACCACCCCGTAGTCCTTGTTGAATCCACATCAAGTTTTCTCCACTTTTGTGAGACATGATTTGTCATCCTCACAGCAGATTTATGCTATTTTTAGAACTCATGCAGCCAACCCTCAGCTCGAAATACCACCTCCTGCGGCGGCAAGAAAATACCATTCCATAAAGCATCATTTCTATTCTTCCACAGTGTCCACAAAGTCACCAATCATAGTTCAAAATCCGAGGATAGAAATTGCATAGCAATTTGTAATAACCATTGCATTAGGTGCTGCATGATGCCACCATCAACTCTTAGTCCCAGACTACCAAACCAGACCGCCTTCACCATACTACAATCCCTTAGTACACGTTCTGTCGACTTGCCATGTGAACCACAAAACCCATGAATCTTCCACAACAACTTTCCTCTTTGCGAGATTTGATCTTGTGGGAAGAGAGTCCAAACACGCACGCCATGCACAAATTTTACCTTCCCGGGAGCACAGGCATTCCATAATTTTTTCCATAGCTTTCCCCTCCAATACTAATCGAAGAAGAAGTATTTGCGCCATCCCCAGCTGAAGAATTGTTACATTGATCATGCGCTTACTATACTGTAACAAACTTGTTTCTTTTTCATTAATTAAGGGCTTCAACGACAATCAATATTTAGACAAACAATGTCCATGATAAGAGAAAATCCATTAATATAATATTGAACATTTACAATTACAAACCATAACTGCATGTTGGGCTCCACTCATGCATTCCGGGTTCGAAATTCCTCATTCGCTAAATTATTGTAAATAGTTCGAATCCTCCTCTATTCATAATAAATTAAAATAAAATAAAAAACAATCAAACCATAACTGAAAGAGAGAAGAACAAGTAATTAATATAATGATAATAATAATTTGTAGCGAGGTGCTAGCTAGCTTGCATTTAACTCCCTTCAAAAGAAATTAAACAACATCAAAAATTCAGAAAAGACCATGCCCAGCATAACCGAAACTATATGCAGATCCATGTTGATTTGTCGGTTTAATTTTGCTTTCGAAACAACGAAGATCGTCACCTTGAACAACACCATTAATGTTCATCATGAAAAATGGTGATGATGATGAAGAACAATTAGCAACAGCAGCAGCGCTAGACTCCATCAAAATCCCATTGGCTTGTTTAGTCATATTTTTCTTGAGCTCCTCCAATGAAGCCTTCAATATCTGAAGCTCATGAAACCCTAGTTCCTCCACAGGCCTTTCCCACCAACACTGCTTTTCACTAGCTTTGCTTATTTTATCAAGTGCTTCTCCACATTTTTTCTCAGCCTCCAACTGGTTCACAACCTGGGTCAGCTGCATGTTAAGCTCATGGACACTAGCATTCCTGTGAACCTCAACAAGCTGTTGAGTAGAACCTGTGGACCCTGCTTGGAAATTAGGGTAAGGGTTTCGAGCAAGGAAGCGGTCGACGATGGAATCAACCTCTGGGTGGCCAAAGGAGAAGGGCTTGTTTGCCGGAGAGAAGACTATGATTGCAATCTCAACCCCACAAAGTGTGCATAGTTCACTGGCCTTCTTGAAGAGCCCTGAACGACGTTTTGAGAATGTGACTTGTAAATTATTTCTCTTTGGTATTTTGGCAATGGCAATCTTTTGGCGACCTTGGCTAGGTTTCTTGATCTTCATCACCATATCTGGAGGATGATAAAAGAGTCAAGAAGATAATTAGATGATGATTACCTAATGTTTGCTTGGTTTTCTTGTGCAAAGACGGGAGGGACAAGACATGTATTTATACGGTTATTTACTCATTATTTCTATTAAATAGCACTTATGTTGGGCGTATTGTTGTATTGTCCAATGAGCTCTTAATGCAATATTAACATTAGTACCGTAAAATTATTGATTCAATATCTTTTTGGAAGTTATGAATCTCTACTCACTTAATGCACAGTAACTATGAAACTGATGATAACCTATTGCTCATTGACATATACTAAAAAAATCATTGACATAATATAGAAAACTATATGACTTTTGGTAAGTCAGCGTGAACCACATCCATGAGTAAATAATAAATAATTCTTCCTAAATAAAATAATAAATAATCATTTACATTTACAAAATGAAAATAACATTTTCTATTAGGGTAACCGCAAAACGTCACCTGATAAAACTGCTTTATGAGAAGTGGTATATGACTCTTTCGAAGTGCAAATAATAGCTCGCTTCATTTTCCAGTTTTACTTCTAGAAAACTCAAAGAACTACACAAATAAGATGAACAGAGTAGCGATCGATATCCAATTTATTATACGGGATATTGACAAGTAAAATATGCCCTCTAAGTAGGTATCATGGTAGATATATGGAAAAGGAAAACCTGCCCAATTTACAAGATAGAACAAATACAGAGGATTTGTGCCCAAAGTAGGTATTAGGGTATGGATATGGGAGGGCAAATCAACCCACACATATATAGTTTGTTGCTCTAAATAAGAGGCATCCTTTCATGTCACAATTTAACCACGTAACAATTGTCCATATCAGATGAAAAGTAAACTTTTTGAGCACATCTAGTTAGTGTTTATTAAACTGTGACATCACTAGGTCTAAAACTTAGTTGCAAAAGAAATCTCTCCCTATGTAGATATTAGGGTTGGGTTGAAAGGTAAATTCAGCCACACACTGTTCAATCATAGATTGAGAGATATCTAGCATCATATTTCTGGATTATGAATACGACTCGTACAAGACTATCAATAATCTATATTAACAGTTTGATGATCTCATAACAAGTGATGAGTGTTTGGAAAAACAAAATTTGCTTATAATATTACAGTCATGCAACTTAACCCAATCGCGTTATGCTAAAATTCATATATAACGAGTAATTCTCATGCAAAATAGGTAATAGTTTCATGCGAAATATTATATTGTAAGACTGTAAATTCAGATCATGAATTGAAAAAGTTCTTCCTATCCATGGGCCAAATTCAGTTCAACTTCAAACTTTCTAGCAACAGATTACTTGGGATGTACTATATCATAATCCGGCAATCTAGCCCGACCTCATCCTAATTCTACTCCAAAAGAATACGTAATGTTCCCTTTGTACAATATATATGGCATATTTTCGAGACTAATTTGTGTCACACATTGAAACTAGTCTCTACTTGTTAACTCTTTACATCCATCATTTGATATCATAACATGTCAGATTATTTTCTTACATAATACATCATAGATAATCTAATGGATGATATAACAATATTTCATTTGTGCGAAATTAATGATGTGAAGAATGTGATGAATGTACACAAATAATTGAAATATTTGTCAATCATTCGGTATCCAAGATTTTGGAACTTATATATATTGGTTGACTTGTAAACCATTATTCCTCCAAAGAATATTGAACCCGATATAATTAGTTGCACACTCTGAGAGAGTGTGCTTACCCCAAATTTCCTGGCAACTGGAGGTACTAGGTACTCTTAGTAGACAAAATTATATATGAGTACTTTGCATTTTTTTACTTTCAATCAAACGATTGCATTTTTAACTGGAATAGATATAGGTACTCTTGGTACATCTACTGAAAGCTCTATTTTGCTTCTTTCTAGGTCTTTAATGTAAAAGGTATTTGGGGAGAGCTTAATCAAACATGCGAAAAACAATTGGATTGCTTTAAAACCAATCAAATGAGTATAAGAAAAGCGATTACAAAGAACAAACTGATGAAAAGAAATCTATGTATATATATTAGAGCGAAGTCTAGCAGAGCAATCCTTTAAGTCACGAAAATCAAAACTACAGAGGCTTGAAAATGGGTAAGAACGCAAAAAAACCAATACAGGCTTGATATGATTGGTATACATAGTCTTTCGTTAATGCGCATAGGCTTCTTTATATAGGAGTAAGAAACCCTAACTTGAGCGACAATCTATCTCCGTGTGTAACTAGCTAAAATTGTAAGATCAAGCTATTATGGCTAAAATTCCAATTCTGACTACTTACCTGTTTAACTCATATCAATGGATACTGTACTTTTCTTAGTTCATATAGAAATATCCCATCAAACCCTATCATATCAGTTCTTATTTGATAAATTTAATAAAAAACCACAATTTGGCCTATGACCAAATTAGTGCAAAATCTGCAGATTTGAATACAGACAGAATGTTAAACTGAATATCCATATCGCATGACCAAATTGAGTCCACCAGAAATATTCAAATCAATCTAACAATTTTATTTGTGACCACCAAAACGGCCTTATTTTAATTACAACATCACTCTTAATAAAAATTCTTATTCATCCGTGAAATTTTGAACCAAACAAACGAACACAACATACATATGGGTCATACCCATATACCAAACAAACAAACAAAAACAACACATATGGGTCATACCCATATACCAAACAAACAACAGAAAATAAACACAATAACAAGCAGCACACAATAAATAACACACACTGCAGAGAGAAATAGTCTGTATCGCAGTGCCTAACGAGCAACATAATCATCACGCCTTCAGAAAAAGCGTCCATAAGCTGGGTGGTTCCATCCATCGAGATGGGGAAGAGGATGGGGGGGCATAACATGATGATTCCCGTTGAACCCAACATTTGGAATCACAGGCTGGTGACTTGAGCTTCCCACAAAATACTGGCTGCTAGGGTTTGTCGTGTTCAGGATCAAAACCCTATCAGCCTGTTTCGACACGTTCTTCTTCAGATCCTCAAGGGAACTCTTCAGCTGGTCCAACTGTGGCATCTCCATCTCATCCACCGGACCCTCCCACCAGCACTGAGCCTGGCTCACCCTCTTCATCTGGTTCAGCTGATCACCGCGCTTCTTCTCCACCTCCAGTTGGTTCATGACCTGGGTCAACTCGGTATTGAGCTCGCGCACAGTAGCATTACGGTGAGCCTCAATGAGCTGCATAGTGCCAGAGGTTGGGTGAAGGTGGTGATTAGATGGGTTTCGGGAGAGGAATCGGTCTATGACCGCCTCTACGCTCGGGTGGCCAAAGGAAAAGACCTTTCTGCCGGGCGAGAAGACGATGATGCCCACCTCAGCACCACAGAGAGTGCAAAGTTCACTGGCCTTCTTGAAAAGGCCAGACCTTCGCTTCGAGAAGGTCACTTGGAGATTGCTCTCATTGGCCATCTTGACCATCTCCACCTTTTGCCTTCCCTTGCTCTTCCTCGCCATGGCTAAACCCTAAACAAAAAAATCTCTGATGATGATTAGAAACTAATCACCAGATCAAAGGAGTGGAGGGAGTGAAAGAAATGGTATTGTATTTTGTGAGATTTAGGGAGGGGAGGAGGGGGTATATATTGGCCTTTCTAGATAGAAATTCACTCTAATTTTTCGGTAAAAAATCATGTTTCTGGATTTTTCTTAGTGAACCACAATATGTGTCATATGTGTACTGTCAATTTCCAATTTAGTGGACCTCATCTGTAACCTTATGTCATTTAAAATTGCATTTGGTCTAATAAGGTAGTCATCTAATTGCATTACATGGAAATTTTTATGGTTAGAGATGTCCCAAATTATCCTTTGCTGTCCATATTTTACACCTTTGAATGTAGTTACTAATATACTAGTTTGGGATTATTTAGAATCTTTTCCTCTTGGCATACATGGTTTAGACTTCATGATTTTTAACCGCTCTTGAATACGTACATGCACATGAGAAAGGTGATAAGAATTCGCCAGAGTGAGTTTTATTATGCTAAACTGTCAAATATCTGAATCATGGATGAAATATGAACTTATTTTTAACTTTGCGATACATATTGACAATCTAAGAACCCACCAATCCTTATCCCTTTTGCTTTTAATTGTGCTGAGAATGTTATAGGCTGGATTACTTGGAATTTCCAAACATGTAGTATCAGTAATAATGCTAGGGCACCAACAAAATCTGGAAAATGAAACTGTAAATTGCATGCTATAGGGGTGTGCAAGCAACAAATTATTAACATGTAATACGTACGTACGTAATCTAGAATGTAGACGTAAATAAAAAATATATAAACAAATTAAGAGAGTAATAATATAAACCTTCATCTTATTCTACCAATTATGCGGCTGAGGATGTCTTGAGTTATTTTTGCTTATTTTTTAAGCACGCTAGTTGTTCAGTCCAATTTCTGCTGCATATTTTTAA
The DNA here is from genome assembly GCF_963583255.1 of Pyrus communis. Taxonomy (NCBI): domain Eukaryota; kingdom Viridiplantae; phylum Streptophyta; class Magnoliopsida; order Rosales; family Rosaceae; genus Pyrus; species Pyrus communis. The sequence goes on along the minus strand of NC_084805.1, from coordinate 13,582,045 downwards.
TCAACACACACACATATGTTCTTGTTGTTCACTTAATTTTCTGGCAATTAATAGGTTCAGTAATCACAAATACCATATTATGACCCCTTACGAATAAAAGCAAAAAGAAAACAATTGAACTTAAGGAATATAAAATGGGGTAATACATAATATAACGGAGCAAGCTTCGGGTCATGATGAGCAGCTATTGACCTCAAAAGTTGGCTTAACGGCTACTCATGGCCCCAACAACTTCCTAATCCCATGAATATTTGTTGGTAAATTTATCTTTACTCCCAATTAAGAAGAGAGCAAACAACGTTAAATTACAACCTATTGTCGCTTCTTCCTTCTCCAATTTTCTTCTTTCTTTCCCGTGTCTTCCTCCTTTTTCTTTTGTCCAACCCAATGGTGCGCACCTCATGCTCGACGTAATGCTTCACTCAAAAAGTCTTGGAAGGCAAATTTTGACAATCTGCTAGCCTGGACACAACTTGAAAGATGCAGATGCTAGAGAACACAACAGATACAGATAGATGTCATCACAAACTTTCGGCCAATGTTGATAGATTTTGATAAGTACCCACCTGAAGTTCGACGAAATGGTGCAATTAATGATTTTTTATTCTTTGTTGAAATCAAGATCCCATTATTATAAAATCCTGGCTCCTCCAGATATATCGATAGCCAGTTTCTAGATCAATTATGCATGTCAATATGCTTCTATATATCACGTTCCCAGGTTTTCTGAATTAGAAGTTAATGAATTATATGGGCATCGGAAAAAGGACGAAAAACAAGAAAACGATGGTAAAAGCTAGTTCTATATAATTCATTTCCCAAAATAAGTGGTATCCTCAATATATATTCAAGTATATTTTTGTATATAACCGATACGTGCAAACATACATAATTACTGTAGGGAGTAAATTATGTTTAACCGATACATACAGTTATAGTATCCAAATTTATGCATGAAGATTAAAGTTTTTGAAGAGATCGTCATTTGGATCTTGCTATTATTAGAAAAGGCAAGTTCACATATTTACATAGAAAAGTGCATCGGTTTGGATATTTATAGATTTGTACTAAATCGGCACCATGCTTCAAGATCTTTTTCCATGGCAATGGCTTTTCATATAAAGGGTATGTCAAAAAGGAAGAATTGAACACGGGACTTCAGGGGTAAAAAATGTTCTAAACCGCTTAGTTAGAAGCTTCTTGCTTTTCATAAAATGAAGTCAGTATTTAGATAGCACAAAAGTTCAGAACTGAATGAGTAGGTAATTACTTGCAATTTGAGGACATGGTCATAAACTGAAGCTTATTATATACAACCTAAACTTGAATTGAACTTTATTAATCCCAAAACATTGATCTTTAACATCTTCGATCAAAGGTAAGTCATATTTCAAGGATTCCCTTTCATATTAGTGATACACTTGGTTGGACATAACGCACTTGCTCGACGTCGAAGGGTTAGGTCTAGGGATATAGTAACTCGAGATTATCTCAGTACTGTTGTTAGACCAGTTGCGGCTGGATCTAGGAGGTCAACCCGAGAGTTAAATTGCTTAAATCAAAGGAGGAAGACAAAAATAGGAAAACGTCATTTCATGCATGTTCTAACATCGGCCACACGATGAAGACATTGTGGATCTCAATCGTATTCAAGTTTTGTAAAAAGTATTAGATGTGGCCTTTCATACCTTAATAAGGAGAGTGAAATGGCTTAGGAGAAATGGTGGGTGCAGGCCGGCTCTTTTGTTTCCAGGCACCACTGTTGTCGCGGAGAATGTGAAGGACGCATGGCTTTCACCTTGAAAACCTTCGCCTACTGGCTTTCATATATTTTTCTTACGTTCGTGCCACATTTGTCCTGAATTATGTCAACTATAAATTATTATAGTCATGACTTACATGTTATTTATACTTCGGTTTTAGTCTCACAATGAGTTGTGTGTGCTATTAAGTTATTGTTGGGAAAGTAGATCGAGAAGAAATAGAAAGAAGTAACTGAAAACGCAGGGAAGAACCCAAATTTTGGACTTTTTAAAACTTTTAATAACGCTGTTTTTTCAGTTATAGAATTTTGACTCCTTGGACGCCTCTAGCATGTTCAAGAGGGATTCAAGGCCTTTAACTCTAACTTCAAGGTCTCGGTTTTAACAGGGTTTAGGGTTCTCAACCCCAAATTATGTCCTAAACTCCGCTGAACCAAACCAGCTGCAAAGGTTTCGAGAGTGATTTAAGACTACTACAAGTCTTGCATTAGATATCGCCTTAAAACACAGGATGAAAAACTCCCAAAGTTTGTTAGTTTGCTTAAATGGAAAACATAAAATCCCTAAACCTCAATTATTGTAGAACATTTCTAAATACTAATCAAACACAAAACTATTTTGAAATTGAAACAAAAAAATTAAAAACACAATAAGAGTCCTAGACAGGCCGATCGATCGACAAGGCTGAATTTGCTACTGAAGACGTTCCACATTCAAAATCAAATAATATTCGTATCCCCTCTACGTCTTACAATTTTCTCGCGTATTGTACATGCTTTTCTCGCGTATTGGTACATGGAAGTGTCTCCTCCATTGTTGACTTTTCAGAATGAGGCACTCTCTTTGGAAAGAGGCTCGACAACATCTATAAATAAGCCAGACTTTCCTACATTCATTTGCTCGAATTTTCCCCACTGCATACTACAAAATAACAGTGTTCTAAAAGTCTCTGCCTACCTCCGGCAGCTAGCCACCGCCACAATTAATCTTTAAGCGTTTAAAAATAAGAAGGTGCGCCTAGTCCTATCTAGGAGTATGCCTAGCTTGCCAAGACCCGCTTAGGCATCCGCTAGGTCACGACTCGCATAACTTCCATTTTACATTTAATTTTTTTAATAAATTGAAAGTGACTTGTTGGATACTTGAATGAACATTCGTTATATGTTTGTTTCCCATGTTTTTAATATGTTGTAGTACTTTATAATTCATATGTCATTCTATTTTGTAATTTATATATCCTAATACAATTATGTATTTTTTAATCATAAATAGGTATTTATTTATATGTTATATAATAAATTTAACTAAAATTAAAAACCCGCCTAGGCCTCTGCTTAGCCCTTATTAGATGCTTAGACGTTGTGGCCCTACCAGCTGCCAGACTAGCGTCTTCTAAAACCTTGCAAAATAGAGATTTTAGGATTATCATTCTTCTGTTATATGAGAGGGCTCCAGCATACTTTGGCTCAAAGGAGCCTTGTGAAATGCAGTGCTTCTTTCAGAAGGAGGGAGACGCTGTATCCTACAAGACGGACTCCATAGCAAACTACAAGCACCAGTGTGGGGTAAATCGTCTTAAGGTCAGAGTCTCGGCTCAATCTGAGGTTCTTCTAATCCCATCTTTATTTGTGTGCGTGATTATATTTAATATTCTAAATTTCGCTTTATTCATATAGCAATATAACATCTACTACATCCAACAATACGCACCTCAACTTGTTGGAAAAGGTGTAAGGAGAGGTCGTCCAGCTACCAACTTGTTCAAGAAAATCTCTTAACATAGGAAAATGTTTCCATAGCCTGGTGAAGGCGGGGTCTCCCCACCCAAGCATGATTTCGAGCTTCGACAAATTTGGTGCTTTCATAGAAATGCTAAACCTCAAATAACCATCGAAATGAAAAGATTGTGAATTTGGGGCATGGATTGTGACATCCACAGTCACCGGATTCATACAAATAAATGCATCTCAAATGTGGAGTATGGATGTTCAGATAGTTTAAGTTGTCGCCAAGGATGAAGCCAAAGATTTGCATGGATGAGAGCACAACGTATTGCGATATCCCTTGACACATTTTCATGTTTTAAAAGCGTTGCATGACAACATTATTACCAATACTATTAAATATTTCTCTATATAAAAAAAACCATGGGATCATTCATCCATTGATCTCCATCCGATTTTTTAATCGATTTTTCAAAAATTTCATGGCTGAAAATGCTGTGTCAACATTCGCAGTTGCAACTGGAAGAGTTAATGCTAATGTCACAAGCAAGTAAATTAATTATCCATGCCACCTTGCTAATGCGACAAGCAAGTACATTGTTTTGTGTACCACAAAACCTGAGTGGGGGCATTCGCCCCCCTTTAAGCCTAAGGTGGCTCTGTCCATGGTTGTCGCTGCACACAACTCTCAACATTGCCGGGGAATAATTATTATGTTCGTATTTGGGCCCAATATATTGAAATGAGTTGGCTGATGAGGATGAGACAAGAGGATTATTAATGTTGGTGAGATTGGAGTTTGGGATAGCTGACATTCGCGGCGCCCCCCCCCCCCCCCCCCCCGGCGGGGTGGGAAGGAATAAAGCTCCAGTTGGATTATTTTGGGGCACGTGCTCCTGCTTTATCAAGAAAGTCTGGCATATGGTATATTTTCTCCCCGAAGGCACTACATCACCCAACCGAAGCCATATATAAATTTCTTCCGCCCAAAGGCACTACATCACCTGGCCGAAGCCACATATAAATATCATTCGCCCATAGGCACATAGTATGAATAACCATTAAGTAAGCACAGAAAATCATGAACATAATATTTCCAAAATATATCTCATCGGAGCTCAATAGTTCAAGCATCATATCATAAATCCATGTTCATAAATATCTCAGAAAACGTAAATTCAATATAGTATGATATCTCATAAAGCATAAATTCGATTTACTCATAAACATTTCATAAAACGTAGTCATAAAATCATGCTTTTCATGTATGCATTTCTAATAATAAAATCATGCATTTTGGAAGGGATCTACTCACAGATACTCTGTCATCAAAGAGCCGTGCAAACTACGGTGGATGGAAACGCCACTAACAAACAAACCTAAGCACATAAATGGACCGATTAATAAAATTATACTAAAACAATTGACTTTGGGAAAATAGACATCATAAACGAATTTAGGACGTCGCAAAACCTAATGGGGAACATCGGGTACCCCCATGCGCCGCTGCACGAGTCGAGTTGGGTCACCGAAAAGTTGGCCGGAAAAGTCGTCGTGGACGGCGGTGGAGCACAGTACCTCCGGCAGAAGCGCGTGTGCTCCACGCGCCGATCATGGTTGGTGCCAACGCGCAGGCCTAAGGGTCGGCAAATAGGTATTGGACCTGCGGGTCGAGGCGACTTCAGCCGATTCGGGACGAGTAAGGGGCGAGTCCAAAAATTTTAAAGCCAAAATGGGGCGGGGCGGGGCAGGTTCACAAAATTAACAGGGCGGGGTGAGTTCAAAATTCTGAGTAAACGAGCCCCCGGCCCGAACCGTGAGATGGAAGAACTCTGCAAATCTCGAATCATACTTAACCCACCAAATCTCTATCTCTCTTGTCGGTCACAAACACAAACCCACATTTACTCTCCCAAATCCCAAACCCTCAAAATCCACCTACAAAAAAATTAATAAAGATTTCCAACCAATTCTCTCACTCTCTTTGTCGGTCATGAACCCTTTCTTCATCTCCCAAATCCCAAACCACCCAAATCCACCTAAAATTTTTAATAAAGGTTAAAGCTTTCACTCTCACAGGCACTGAGAAGGAAAGGCAATGAAAACCCACATGGATTCAGATCAGGGAAGCTTTTGGTAGGATTTAATGGGAGCCTCGGAGGATAAGCTTATAAGTACTTCAGCAACTACGACGACATTTTGCAGACGGCGATCATGAGAGATAAGGTCTCTTGCTGCCCCCAGAGGTTCTAGGTTTGTGGTTTTGGTAAATCCTACTATGCTCGATAAGGTTCTTCAGTATAAGAACACCATTGATGGTTGAACAGTGAGATTCAAATTCTCATTTTTTTTAATATTTTTTCAATGGTAGAACGGTTTGTGGTTTCAGAAGAAGGAGAAGATGGTTGGAGACTTGAAAAAACAACTCGAGTATCTGCAGAAGTCGGGCACAGTAGAAGAAGAGTTCGTTGCACAGAAGGATGAGTTCTCTGCAAAATGACCCATGCGAACGCATAGGAATCGACCCGTTTCATACGAATCGAGTTAGGTCCGGTTCCAAAATTTCTTATTACCCAATCTGACCTACCCTGTGTTATTTTCAAGCGGGTCGAGTCTGATTCCAACAATTTTGGGCCCGGTCCGGCCCATGCTCATCCGTACGCAGGCCCACGCACTGACTGGAATCTGGGAACCGATTAGGTCGAGTCGAATCTGGGTTTGGGTTTGGGCTTAGATTAATGGGCCAAAGGTTCTGGGTTAGGTCAGGTTACATAGATGGGTCTAGATCCGGTTTAAGGGTAGCGGGTCGGGTCGACCTGGTTTCAAGCCGTAAGTCCGCCAGAAACTACGCAAACCTTCTAGAGCTCCGTTCGAGCTCATTTCTTCACCATTTTCAACATACAAGCTATGGAAATGAAGCTTAGGATGAGAGGAAGAAGTCCATACCAATTTGAGACCTGTCGTGGCCGGAGTTAACCGAAAAATCGCCTCGAATGCTCGGGGTCTCGCCGAAATCTGGGCAAAGCTCACTCCGAGCTATTTCTGCATCCAACAAGCTTAAACAACTTACAACAAGCCTCAATCTAACCTTAAAACACACCCCAAAGGTTTCAAGGATCTTACCAACGTTGGAAAAATCACAAAAGTCGTCGGAGCTTGTCAGGGGAAATAATGAACAATGACCCCGTCACTATTAGGGTTCCATGGTGTTTGCCTGAGGTTTCAAGGTCACCACATCATGTTGGTGAGGGTTGTGGTTGTTGTTGTGGAGCTTGGAGAGGAGAGTGAGAGTTTGCAGAAAAGAGAGAGCTTGGGGAGAGTTAAAAAGGAAAGAAAGAAAGTGAAGGGGAAAGAGAGAAGAAAATCTGAAAAGGGAGGGTAATCCAAACAGCGAAAGAGATAAGGGGACAAGAATCCCAAGTGGATCCCCTTGGTTCGCAATTTAAGATCGCATAATACGAAACACAAAATATCCGAAAACATTCGACGTTTCAAACGTATGATCTTCGTTACAAAACCAATTTCGAATCCGTTCGCGCCTACGCTTTCATGGCGATGAGTATGATAAGAATAAATTAATAAAATTAGAAATACTCTTTTCGACAAGATGGTCAACGAAAGTCAACTCAAGGGCAAAATGGTAATTTCATAAGTTCAACAATATGAAAAGGTATTTATAATTTGTAAAGAAAAAAGGTATTTGATGGAAGAATGGTATCTCAAGGTGATGGGCACGTGTGTCAGCTTTATGATGATAAAATTGGCAAATAAGTCCTCCAATAAAGGTGCGTCAGTTCAAACAGACATAAGACTTTAAGGATTTAGTCCTTATAAATGCAAGGCACAGTGTAACAAGAAGAGGATCTTCAACTCAACACACAAATTATCGCTCTACGCAAAATTCTCTCACACCCTGAGAAAACCACTAACTGATCACTAACCCCTTCCCATTGGCAGATATTCAGTTTGGTTAAACATCATTGTGCCACAACCGGCTACACCTTCAATTTGGTTAAACAACATTGGAGCCGTAGAACCTACCTTGGTTAAGAGACCTTCAGTTGTGTTAAACAGTACTCTCATATCCTTGTTGGTTATCTACCCAAGTCTCGGTAGATGAGGAATTATCTATTCTTTATTCTCAAGAGGTCATCTCATCACCTTCGGCGAATTGAAGTATTCTCAAGTTACCCCTTGTTTGACAAAACGAAAACTAAATCATTTGTTGAACTTCGTAGCGAGGTAGCAACCTTGTCTTCAGGTGAGCAGAACCCTAGACCGAGAGTGTTTCTTCCTCAACGGTAATTGCTCGGTCCAGAAGTTAGCAACTCGATTCAACATCACCACCACATTCATCTCACTCACCCAATTCACCTCGGCGGTGAGTTGGCACGCCTGCATCAACCACAAATAGTTAGCTATTAGTTACTTGGCATGCCCACCACGTAGGCTTAATAGTTTTTAAGGTCAACAATTTGACATTGCAATATACAACTTCCAAGAATTTTCTATGTTGAAGACGTTTTTATGGTAGTCGTCGCCATCCCGTGGTTCATTCTCCTCAAAATCCATAACGGGGAACGAATTCAAGACAGAACAGTACTACTTTGCCATTCGTTGGTAAGAAAGCTAAAGCGGACAGCAGATTTAGTGGGAAGTAATTTCTGGGATCTTTTCGTATTGCTTTCCAGGCCTTTTGTTTGAGTTTGATTCCTTTGCTGGTAGGTTGCGATATATGTGCCTCCGCAGTTTCAACCCAATCATATCGGTACGTATAAGGTGGGGTTTAAACCTATATCAATCCTAACCTTAATCCTAGCCCTAACACAAATCCGTATTTCTAACTTGAATTGCAACTCTATTTTCAATTTGTTTTGGTAGCCCTAACGGACGTTTTGATACAGACGCCTCGGTTATGTTGTATGTTCATTTTCCAAGCACAATTCCAAATCAATTATTGGACTAATTTCAATCCAAAGTAAGGCTTAACCTTAGGCCCAAATATGTTGGAAGCCTTGTACTCTAAATTTTTTTTCTTCATTTCCTCTCCAATTTCCTCTTCAATTTCTAGATTGAAAAGAAAAAAGGGAAAAAAATTGAAACCGAATAGTAAATTTGGTTTGATTTTCTACTTTGACAAAAAACGAACCATATAAAACCGAACCCAAAAATTCAACGAACAAGATCTCCACCTAATTTCATTTCGAAGAAAATAGAGAAATATAGAGCATACAGTACAATGCGGAAGCTGTGAAGACGAACCACATCAATCTACTTTCTTTGTTCAACTATGGGTCAGAAATGAGACGATGGTATCGTAGGGTTTATGAAAAAGATAAAAATAATAGACATTATGGAACAAAATATGGGTCGCTATATCTCTCTGAAATGGATAAGTTGATCGAAGATCGTACTATTGAGTCTGGTATGATAGGTCTTTTAGCTGCTGGGGATCCACCGGAGATGGTGTTCGAGTGAGAGCACACTGTGCGGTGGTTGTCTTTGGGAAAGCTATGACGTCCCTAATGGAATTAGCCCCTGCTAACAACATAACCAATCTGTCCAAACCATATGCAATTCCCCCTGTACCAGAAAATTGAACATATACTCGATTAGTAACCATTCGGAAGATTTAGTCAATGATGTATAGATATTACACCGATTTAAGCAAAGTAATTAGGCTGTTATACAGCCATGCCCTATGTATAGAATTCAATACCATGTGGAGGGGCACCCATGTCTAATGCCTCGAGAAGATAGCCAAACTTCGTTTCAGCCTGCAGTTAAAATACAATGCAGCCACATAATTGAGAGAACAAGGTATAATATTACTGGCTAGTTATATGTCCACAAGCCTAAATACTATCTAAATTAGGTGTACCTCTTCAGGGGAGATGCCAACAATCTCCAAAACCTTTTGCTGCACATCGCGTTTATAAATTCTCAAACTTCCCCCACCAATCTGGTGCCACCATAGGAAACAGTGCATCAATTTATTTTTAAGGAGAGAGCATTATCAAATGCATTAAGCATAAAGTTGCTGGAGGAGAAAAATAACAAAAGAGTGTATACCTCAACTCCATTGTAAACCATGTCATAAGCTAAAGCACGAGCAGAAGACAGATCTTGTATGTCTTCAGGATTCGGGGCAGTGAAAGGGTGGTGCAAGGCCTGAAAAGAAGAGATGCAATAAAGAATTACGACTTACTAAGAGGTTCACCAACACTTGCCCACTAATCCTGTCTTCAAATTCAATTACAATACTTAACATATAATTCCAATAAATTGTTTTCGTCTTCAATCAATTTCTTTCATCTACTTAGATGCTAAGGGTATCTTAACATACAGGACTTAATGTCTCACGCATAAAATAAGTTCCCTTTGTTGACATATTTTTCATGAAGTGAAACATATAACACTTAGATCAATATAAACTGCAAGAGACAAAGAGAAACAAGAAACAGACCTCAAGCCTTTGCTCAGAATCATTCCAATCAAACATTGGGAAATCAGTCACCCATAGAATTGAATGCCTCGACTAGATATCAATCGTAAAATCCACAAGAAGAAGAGTCAGAAAATGAGAAGAACTAAGATCATATTGACCTTATAATGTAAATGGTAAAACTTACATCATCAACCAAACCAAGTTCATGTGCCATAAAGAGCCGTAGTCGATCTAGAGTTTTATTAACTGATGTATGATGACCCACTGCAAACAAGATAAGATCACCTGGTCTGGCAGAGCAACGACTCAGAAACTGCTGTGTCTTTGTTGGGTCCAAACTAGATACCAATGCAGGAATTCCCTCCATTCCCCCTAAGAGAAAAATTTAGAAACTGCCAATAGTGAGATATTAAAATAGAAATATATGTTAACCATCATAGGTAAAGAATAAAATTACTCTTTTTACCATCATTCAAGACCTTCAGGAAAGGCAAACCCTTTGCTCCAGATTTGATTGCTTCATTGTAAACATCACCCTTCTTTAGGGCCGTGTTTGAATATCTTTTACCACCTGAAGGTATGCATAAAACTTTGATAACTCCCCTACTTTTCAAAGTATCAGCAAAAACCCGGAATGGGGAATCTGAGAAAATATCAGATACCTGAAATTCAAATATAAATTAACTTAAATTAAATTAAAATTAAAAATTAAAAAATTAAAAAAAACCTCATTTTAACAAGAAGCCAAATCAAATTTTATCTAAAGATACTGTAAAAAAGATTTACAAAAAAGAAAATTGTTGATTAGGTATAACATGTAATGTACAATGAAATGATGGCAGGCAATTACGGAAGCTGTGATATGGAAGTGTGCCTTGACATTCAAAGGGTCCCTTTAGTGTTTTATAATGTGGCAAGTAGAGGATTGGAAGACTACAGATTATTTAGAAATATGAACAAGAAAAGAAGTCATTCATGTTTTATTGGAATATTAAATGTCTATCATATATTCTATCAGGGTGCTTGGGAGAAGGAAGTCATTAGAAGTAAGCTATACCAGATAAATCTTTCAAAGTCGACACAAAAAAAAATTATAAAGATGTAAACATCATATATTGAACCATATCCAATTTAAACTTAAAGAAGCTGTCAACTGCATCCAGGGATGCCTAAAAGTAATCTGCTATCTGCAAAATAGAATGCAATAAATGATAAAAATTTAAGACGAGGGAAAGATGATTACATCTTTTAACTCTAGATCAAATCTAATATCTGGCCTGTCTGAACCATATCGACTCATTGCTTCAGCATACGTCAGCCTAGGAAAAGGGTTTGGGAGATTTACACCTTTGATCTCTAGAAAAACCTGCAAAAAGTACAGATAGATTTCTAATCATCCAGTAAAGTGATGGATGTTACAAGAGATGTAAAACATAACATAAATCTGCACAAACAAAATATGTAAGATAATCTTACATGAAAAAAAAATGATGCATTGAAGCCCTTAATTGTGTGAAAAATGTCAAAAATCCACCAAAGTCAGTAAGCTTTCAAGGGTTACTTGGTGAAACAACTCAAGCACGTACTTACGGTTACAATGAACTTGGCCAGTTTCATTTGTAAGTTTGAATCATAGAATGAGGCCGAGGAATATTAGAAAACGCAAATGCTACATAATTATGATACTCACAAACAGCAATGAGAAAATTATAATAACTAATTAAATCGTCAGGCCTTGATAAACATTTAACTAAATGACTCTACAAGGGAAAAAATGGTTTAATATGAAAATTAGACATTGAAAAGGCTTGTGAACATTAAACTTGAGGCTTTTTATTTATATCCTAAATGGGGGTAAAATACATGTGGAGAAAGTGGATTCAGTCTTCAACTTCCATACTACTACTGGCTGCCCTTAGTTCCTATACAATTTGTCCTGCCTCAATTACGATGATTCCCTTTCACCTTTACCATTTCAGTTATCTAGGTCCTGCAAAGGTTTAATTTTTTTGTCACTCGAGTCATGGAGGTGTTAAACAAAATCATTTGTAGGGCACTTGAAAGTAGTTTAAAATTTCCAGGGTTCCAAATTGGACAGGGAGAGCCATATTTCAAATCTGTAAAGCTCTCTCACCCTTTACCTGTCTCTTTAATCAATAGGAAGCAAAAACTGACCTTTCTAATCAAATCTTCATTAAGCTTCAGCATCTCCTCCAAAGGAGTGAAAGCAAGCTCCATATCAAGCTGTGTGAACTCAGGTTGTCTATCAGCTCTTAGATCTTCATCTCGAAAGCACCTGCAGGAAACAAACAGAAGGTTGGACTATCCCGATTATGGTTAAAAGTCTACATAAATATCATGCACAAAATTTACCTTGCTATTTGATAATACTTATCAAAACCAGAAACCATCAACATTTGCTTGAACAGTTGCGGACTTTGAGGCAAAGCATAAAATGTTCCCGGCTTCAAATTAAACATAGAGAAATAAGACCTCCAAGCCAAGATAAATGGAATCAACGAGTGCATATATCCCGTGTAGGATGTGTGTATGTGTTTGTATCTATTGGGGAGAAGAGGGGTGGGAAACGCAACAGCTTTCTTTAGAAGTGTATAGTACTCCAGACATCAAAACTTTAAATGAAAGTAAGGTGAATAACTGCAAAGTACCTGAACTCTCGAGGGCACTAAATAATCTCGAGCACCTTCGGGTGTAGACCTAGAGAGTATTGGAGTCTCAATCTACCTTATAACCATGAGCAGAAATCAGAATCCAAATAAAACTTAAACCATTTCTATCTTTCTTTCTGAAAATTCAAAAACAACTAAACAATGAGTATCGGAATGTACCTCCACAAAACCATGTGCATCCTCTAGATGTCTTCGAATCAATTTCACAACTTTATGCCGCAACATTATGTTCGAATGCATTTGCTGCCGGCGTAAATCAAGGCACCGGTACCTAACACCACGTATCTGAGTAGATTTAATTCAAGTCCTTTCAATCAAAGACAAACAATAGAAAGTGTGAGTGAGATTTTTTACCTTAACCGTATCTCCTCCTTTGCAGAATCCTTAGCATCATCAGCAGTAGTGACCAAAAATGGCAGCTTTGTTCTAACGGCATTCAACACTTGAACGCTCTCCGCCGCAACCTCAATTAACCCGGTTTTCATCTTCTTGTTGACGGAGTCGGCCGGTCTAGACCGCACGAGTCCTTCAATGGCTACGACGTACTCGAGCCTCAGGTCGTTAACGGCGGAATGAGCGTCGGGGAAAGTGTCGGGGAGAGTGGTGACCTGGACGGAACCGGTGTGGTCACGGAGGTTGAGAAAGGTGAGGCCGCCGTGCACACGGTGGAGGGCGACCCACCCGCAGAGAGTGACGCGTTTGCCGACGTCGGCGGTGGATAGGTCGCCGCAGGAGGCGGTTCTGGTGACCCATTGGAGTTGGGATGGAGAAATTGGGGGATTTGGGGTGGGATTGGGAATGGGTGTGGAAGTGGAAGTGGAAGCGGAAGCGGAAGCGGAAGCGGAAGCGGAGGAAGAGAAGATGGAGGTGTGTTTGGAGGTGTGTTTGGGAAAGGGTTTAGGGAAGGATGGTTTGAGGAAAAGGAAGGAGTGGGATAGGAGAGGGAGGTGTTTGGGGCGGAGGGGGAGGAGAGGGAAGGTTCTGCGGAGGAGGGACATGGCGGATGGCGGGTAGTGGGAATGTGGATAGAGAAGAATGAGACTTTGGGGAGGAGGGTTTAACGATTGAGAGCAAAAAGAAAGGCTTTGGAATATGGGCTCTTCGTTAGACCCAATTGGCTTGTTGGACCGAACCAGCCCAATTGAATTTGCAATTTTTTTTCTTCTTTCTTAGTGATCTTTATGTGCGAAATTAAAAGTGTGTTGATAAAAACCCACCACAGTGTTTTATCTAACGATCCACTTTTATTTAAAATTTTAATACCTATTTTACCCTCTTGTAAAATGACATTTAAGATCAAAGCAAAAATAAAGGTGCTACTAAATTCACCCCACATCCACTCAACTTTTTTCCTTCACTTAGAAAAACATATCAAAAAAGAATTTAGATATATACTAATGGTTATTTTAGGAATAATAAGGGGTGGGAAAATAACATTTTATTTTTTAAACTTTTTATGGTGAGTAAAATTATAACATGGTTGAAGAAATAAGACAATGGGGTGGGCTTAGCAATAGGGATGGCAACGGAAATGCTATATTCATCCTCATAACCACGAAAATTAACCATATCCATAACCGCAAATTAACCATCAAGGATTATCCATAACCATATTTACCTGGTAACTGATTTTCAATCGGTTATCAATTATATCCATCTTCGTCAAAAAACAAAAAGAAAAATTATATTTATCTAATTGATGCATTATAAATTTTAGTAGATACTAATTCCGTCATTAAATAGCAACATCCAATTACAAAAAACTAACAATATATTTGAAGTTGTTCATGATAACATGCATCAATTTCTTGACAGTGAGACTCTTGAAGATAGATGAATTTGATAAACTTGTAATATTTGATAATTGATATATAAAATGATTCAATGAATTAATTTGGTTGAATATAACAATAAGAGTATTGAATTGATGAGGTTGTTGGTATGCCCCATGCATGATGTTTAGTGCATAATAAAGATAGTATAGGGTTTGATGCATGCATAATGAATTGGTATAGGGAGGATTTGGTAAATTGAATAAAATTATATTATATATCAAATATATATATATATATATATATATTCGGGTTGGATTCATGACCCCTATAACCATATCCAAAACCATAACCGAATAAAGTTCACGGTTTTTCCCCATATCCATACTATACCCGAATTTTCATATCCATATCCAATCCATTCGGGTAATTATCTACGATTATCGGGTTTAACGATTAAAATTGTCATCCCTATTAGCAACATGCAATTAAATAACTCGCAAATTTGATGGTAAATGCGTCAAATTAATTTAATTAAAAGAAGATATATATACAAACGGGTTCAGTTATGATTACAAAGGGGTTCAATTATGATTCTTCATCTAAGTTTATGTCTACATGTTAATGATATTATGGCTTCCTCGAGGAATACAGTTGTGGTAGAGATAAAACTAGGATATAGTTAAGGATTTGAACTTTGGCTCTCATTCAACTAATTTTAGTTAAGGATTTTCATTTTTATTATTTAATTTGACATTGTTAAAATATTACTTCATATATTATTTTTTATTTTTTTGTCAAAAGTGAAATGATATTATATCCAAATAACAACGTTTACATCGGAAGCTAGAGGATTAAACAACCAATATGATTCAAAACAATCCCAAATATGGAGACCACCCATTTGAGAAACAAAAGAAGCCACTAGATGCGCTGCCCTATTACATACTCTAGGAGCAAAAATAAACTCTGTTATAAATAGGCAAAAGTTAGAGAGATAACATTTACTAGTGACAGGAGAGAAACAGGTGTAAAATATCA
This sequence comes from Pyrus communis, assembly GCF_963583255.1. Classification (NCBI taxonomy): domain Eukaryota; kingdom Viridiplantae; phylum Streptophyta; class Magnoliopsida; order Rosales; family Rosaceae; genus Pyrus; species Pyrus communis. The sequence goes on along the minus strand of NC_084805.1, from coordinate 13,566,607 downwards.
CACTGTAACTATAACACAAGGGGATGACAAATAAAAGAAGGAGGGATAGATACTGATGTTATTGATCTTGTCTTCTTCTTAGTGTTTCTTGAAAGCATACGGAGCGCTCTATTTATAGAGCAACTTCAAACAAATGTATTAACTATACATTGAAATTTACAGCACACACCTTTTAACAATACGATCCTCCTTTATTTCCCAAATCAATATCACTGTGAGCATTCATTAACCCACCATTTTCAACTCTCTAATTACCTCAGTTGTTGGATACATTATATATCAAAGAGAATACATCCAATAACACCATTAGGAGGCGTGATCCCATTAAGCATTTCCACAAGCCACCCATCTCATAATCTTTCCCACCTCCTCTGCACTTTCATATCATTGGCAAAGCGACTGCCAACACTAGAAAAAATCATCCCCTTCAACCAAATTCGAATCAAGTAGAATCAGTGTCCCAAACCAAAAAACTCGTGCAAACGAGCATTTAAAGAAATATATGGACTTGTGTTTCTAATGCAACACCACAGTGTACGTCTCCAATTGAACCCCACGCGGCTGGAGATTGGTTCTCACAAGAATATTTTTACAGCAACACCAAATAAAATGCCTCAACACTTGATTCACCCACCCCCTTGCGACCAAGCTCTCCATTACGATATAAGTCTTGAGCAATCAAGTAACTGGACTTAACCATGTACACCCCACTCTTTATGTAATGCCAACATAATTGATCAATACACCCAAACTTACTCAACGGTATACTTTTAATTATGCGGGCTTCTTCAATATTAAAGCATCGATCAATAAAATCATTTTTCCATATACCACCACCCTCCTCCATAAAATCCACAACCTTCTCTGGCATCTCCTCATGGCGTGAGAGAGGTAAGAAAGTTCGAGGAGTAGGCAACCATGAGTTTAGCAAGCATAGCGAGGTTGAATGAAATAATTTCCTTAAACCCGAGCCCTCCTTCTGATTTTCCATTCGACACCTTGTTCCACACCATCCAATGCACTCCTTCATTTGTTTTTTGGTCTCTCCACCAGAACCTTTCAATCACCTGCTCAATTTCCTTTGCCAACTTTATCGGAAGTTGGAAACATGACATTGTATAATTTGGTAAAGCCGATGCTACACTTTTATTAAGTATTTTCTGGCTAAAAAAAGAAACTGCTCCACCCACCCATTAATTCTCTCATCCACTATATTCCTTATATCTTCAAAAAAGTTTTTATTTTTAAGCATCGAAATCAGCTTCGATTCCCAAATACTTACCAAACCCCTCCTAATGGCTGATGCGCATCACCGCCGCCAGTTGTGACTTAAAGTTGTCTGAGCAATTAGAACTGAAATGGACAGAACTCTTGTCCAAATTTATGGATTGCCCAGATCCCTCAGCATAACGCGGGAGTACATTGTTTACACACACTGTCTCAGATTCTGTTGCTTGACAAAAGAAAACGGAGTCGTCTGCAAAGAAAACATGGGACAAAGGTTCGGCATTGGCTGACACTTGGAGTCCCCGCAGCCTACCATCCCGCTCCTCCCTTCGCATAAGTGATGAAAAACCTTCGGAACAAATGAGGAAAAGGACTGGGGAGAGAGGGTCCCCTTGCCCAAGTCCTCGACTTGGCGTTATAAAACCAGTAGCCTCACCATTTAACATCACACTATACGTAACCGTCATCACACAGTCCATCACCCAATTACAGAAGACTTCATCAAATCCCAACTTACACATCATTTGCCTTAAGAAAAGACCATTCCGCTCGGTCATAGGCCTTTGCCATATCCAATTTCATGCCATATTTCGAGTTCCTTCTTCATCTCCATATCTTATCGTATGTAACAGCTCATGCACAACCAAAATATTATTCGAAATTTGTCTACCCGTGACAAATGCAGACTGATTTTTGCTAGTCACCTTCGGAAGAACTCTCTTTAATCTATTCGTAATCACCTTCGAGATAATCTTCTAAGCCACATTACATATGGATATTGGTCTAAATTGAGACATCATTGTAGGACAATCAACTTTAGGAATGAGTACAATAGTCGTATGATTCAATTCCTTTAGCATGCGTTGAGAATGAAAAAAAGCACTTTACCATACCCATGACATCCCCTCCAACCATCTCCCAAAGATTTTGCAAAAAAGAAAAACAGAAAAACAGTAGTGAAGCCATCCGGACTTGGTGATTTTGTAGGATACATTTGGATAAAGCATGTTCAATCTCCGCATCATTCACCGGTGTCATTAACATACGATTATCCTGATCCCCAATCTTCCTCGGAACGCAATCCATAATATCGTTAATCCGCGCAAGTTGGTCTGTAAAAAGGAAAGAGTAATATCCATTGTCTATAAAAAGAGGTGCATAAAAATAGGAGTACACAATAATCTAATGATTAGGAATAGCTTTAAATAAACATTCGCATGTAGAAACTTGTAAAACAATGGATATTACTCTTTCCTTTTTAGGGAAAGATATTGCTCTTTCTTTTTTGACATTCATCGTAACAAATGAACACTCACCTTTTCTAGTTTAAAACATACTTGACCAATCAACCAACAAAGCGAGCTTGAAGTACTATAAAAGAAATTTTGGAAAAGTAGGAACATTTTCAAATCCTGGAGAACACAATAGTGTTTGGGGTCTTTTTGCGTCGAAGGTTTTGTTGGGTTGTAAAGAGGCGAACAAAACCTTTATGTTCCACATTTCCCAGTAAACGAGAACTAGGCCCAAAGCATCTTAAAGGAAAAGCAAGTTCAAGGGAATGATTTGTTGTAAGCAGCTCCTAGGTGCTTTGTTACATTGAAATGCTTTCAGCGGTCGTCGAAGTTCTTTCGGTGGATGTTGAAGTGCTTTTCGCGATCGTCGAAGTTCTTTCGACGACTATTAAAGTGTTTTCCGCAGTCATTGAGGTGGTGTGTTAATATTAAAGGGCTTGGCAGAGCTTGAAGTATGGGAGCTAAAGATCCAAAAGTTTATCAATTGAGAGTGTTTGGTATCGGCTAGGCTTAAGTTTAGCATAAGGGTTTCTAAGAGACTTGTAGTGGATGAGTTTGGCCATAGTGGTTGGGTTTCATGTGTGGGAAAATGGTAGGCTTGTGTGTTTTTACAATAGTTGGGAGGAAAAGACTTGAAAGTAGGGTTGGAATTTTTTTCCAAAAATCTCAAACCAAACCAAAAAAATCTCGATCTCATACCAAAAAATTATCAAACTGATAATACCGAAATTTTCACGATTTCATTCCAAACGGATCCCGAACTTTCGGTACAGGAATTAGGATTACATATTCAATGGTTTGGGAATCTCAAACTGACCTGAACTGGAAAAAAAAAATTATATATATATATATATATCTATATATATTTTGTATGCATATTGAATGTTGAATTTAAGTAGTTTGATAGTAGACTATATTAGAAATAGAAGCATGTATAAGTAGTTTGGAACTTTGGAACATCAATTTGAATTGATATGAATGAATTGGTATTTCAATTGGTATAAAGTTTCAAATTGGTATGAGGTAAAAAGCCTAAATTTCAATTGATATGAAATTGGGCAAAAATTTTAGGCTAAAAGCCCAAATCTTAGCTCACAGTCCAAAAATCTCAATTTTAGCCCAAAACTTAAATTCCAATCCTGATCCATCTCAAAATACTGAAATCATTTCGGGAATCCCAAAATTGGGGATACTAAAATTTTGGTTCTAGATTGGTCTTCAAATTCCCGTCCTGAAAATTTTCGATTGGGGATTCAAGATCCCATTTTTGGTTTGGGATCCCATACCAAACCACCCCTACTTGAAAGCAGGAGAGTGAGAAGCTTGAGGCTAGGCATGTAGCTAGTGTAGGAAAGATTGCTGGAATCGCTAAAAAGAGATTTCATGTAGCCGGCTGGGAGAAGATGTTCTTCTCCACGCCTTCAACTGAAGGAAAATGTCCCCCATCTTCTGATCTTTGCTATTTTTCCATAGAGGGCGAAGGCTCTTTTTTATTTCTGTTAGGTAAAAGAGTGTCAAAAATTACTTATTTCCAGCAGGTAAATAGATAAATTGGAACCCCCTTACGTCCTATGGATAATAAAAGGTGCTGGAAAGAGCTTATCTTCAAAGGCTAAAAGGGTATGTGAGACCATGATTTTCTAGGCCCGTGACACATGGCACCTTGGGTGGCAAGAGTGACCAGAATGCCTATAGCCCATGGAATGTAATTTAACAGCTTAATCTGACAAGCTAGGTGCCTATTGAAGATATTACTTGTCTCCAAAGTAAGAAAACCATAATTCAAGTCAAATTAGTATATCTTTGGGATTAGGCAACATAATCGTAATCCTAGGAGAATTGGATATCTTATTCTAGATTCTCTCTTAGGTAGTCTCCCAATTTGATTAAGATTACTTTACCTACAAGGAGTCTCAAGATCTCTATAAATACTCTAGCTTTGGTCTTTATCAGGGGATCTTCTCTTAATTCTCAACAAGAATACTTCTCTGTGACTTTTGGAGATTCTCTTCATCGCCGTCGTCTACATGTAGACACATCCATGGGGAACTCATCACCTTAGCGCCCCGCCATAGACTATTCGTCAAGAATGGTTCACGATGTATTGTTGTTAACCTTAAAAACTACCAAGCCTACGTGGCACGCAGGCCTAGTAATCAATAAGCTAACTACGTCGTTCGGTTGTGTGCGGGGCATGCTAACTCATCGGTCGAGCTCGCTGGGAAGTAAAATGTGTTGATGTTGCCTTAAGCGCGCTGCTGACTTCTTGATCTTTCGACTACGGCTAAGAAAGGAACACGTCTCGGCCTTCGGGTTCTAGAGCCTAGAGACATGGCTGCTAGTCTTGCGAAGTTCATTGATCGTCGGCACCAAGTTCGGTCACGGTGATTATATTCGTAAGAGTATAAGCACGCCGAATTGACACCAAACTATATGGACACAAGTACTCAAAAGAGATGTATGTCTTAATGGTAAATGTGGTTCGGTTGTCAAAATGCCGAACTCTAAAACTTACTTGTGAATATCCAATCATAAAACAACTCGGTGTTCCATACGCCGAGCCTAGTAATCTGTAACAACTCACTTCACCGAGAAGGCTAATGATGACCTCTGCCAATAAGGATTCGAAAATCCTTCTCAACCAAGACTTGGATAGATAATTAGTCAGCCTCGACATAATGTTGTTTATCCAAACTAAAGGTGCTCCGCGGTTGGCTGATTCTACAACAACAGTGTTGTTTATCCAAACTGAAGATGTCGTCGGTTGCCTTCACGGTGCTGTTTATCCAAACTGAAGATGAGTTGGTGAAAAAAGAAAATAACAATCTCAAGGTTATTGAGAGGTTTCGCATAGAGCAAGAGTTTGCGCATGGCAACTTGTGTGTTAAATTAGAGAGTCTTCAATGTTGCATGCAACTCTATATTTATAGTGGCTGTCTTTTGCTTGACACGGCCATATAACTTTGTACAGTCCAATTGCAACTCTAACTCACAGAACTGAAATTGATCCGTGTCAAATGCCAAGGCATATCCTTCAAATTTCGTGACTTTTCAAACAAAATAAAGCCTATCTAGGCTTTATCACATCACATCAGAAACCTAGCCCACCTAGGCTTCTTATCTCATCAAAAACCTCTATCAGAAGCCTTTAAACTCATTTGATAACTTCCACCACCATGCAAAAAGGCCTAGCCTACCTAGGTTTCTTATCTCATCATTATCCAAGACCATCAAATCCTAGGCTTATCACATCATTATAATTCCATCACCTTTAAACCCATCCATGCATGCATCATGATCAAATGAATTTCAATTCAGTTTTAGCTTCCAAGTGCTGTCAAACATCCCAAATCAATTTGAAATGTGCTGCTTGCTTATGATATAATTCGCATCCTATTTATTCGGTTTAAGAAGATGCAGATAATTCATATTAAAAGATAATTATTATGATAAAAACCATAATATTATCTTTTAACAATAACAAAATTATCTTCACTTTTCCATCCAACGATTGGGAGCTATGTTTATTCAACGGCCTTGATTGCATGGGCCGATGGTGTAAATTTGGGTCCAAACATTGCCCCCCAGTTTCCTTGAACTTCGGCTCGTAAGCTGAATGGTTAATGAAATTAGTTGTTCGTAGCCAATAAAAACCTGCCGCAGCTCTCGACTGCCGAGGTCGAGAAAAATTTGGAGTCGAGACAAACCACTCATGGCAGCTCGGCCTGTCATCCATCAAAGTCAGCAACACAGCAATCATGGCAGCACACATTACACAAACACTTTTTCATGCAAGCATATATATCTATTGCAGGGCGAATGACTTGGTAAAGACTTTTCCGTCAGAAACCTTATAAATGCTTAAACTATTTACTTATTGGGCCGAGAGGAACCTGCCGTTATGCCCTTGATTCTTAGTGACTTGCCGAGGGAACATGGTTATAACTCCTTGTGACCAAAGAACAACCCATGGTCAAAGAGACATGGTCCAATGTTTTACAGGCCGAATGACCCCATGGTCAATGCTACAATTCTTGTGACTAAAAGGTCAAAAGTCTTAATGTTGGCACTTTTTCTGATTTCCATCATTGTCTCCAGCATGCATGGTTCCACCAAATAACATAAGGACAAATCCCTTGCATTTTGAAGTCCACCGAGCTTGGTAGGCGACTCTTGGCTTTTGAGATCCACTGCATTCTTGTTCACTCTCGGCCTAAATAGTCGAAAGTATTTTATAACCACGCGGCAAATGCCTCACAAGTAACACTTGACACCACGTCCATTAATTGACTGCCGAGTCGTGGCCTAGCAAATGAGGCCCATGTTTTCCTCTCTGATCCAACCAAATTTTTCTTGACCCTCGGCCTAAGCATCACGTCCTCTTAGCAAATCTTTAGTGGTCTGCCCCCCATTTTCTTTACATCGGCTTGCACAGCCGTATGTTTAAGAAAATAATTTATTCTTATTATGATTTATTCTCTCTCTTTTTTTTTAGCAAAAGAAAATTAAAACAGCTAAATCATCATCAGGAGGAGGCCAATGATGCTTTATTTCGAGCCGAGATCTTTTTATATCAAAATTCTCAATTTGATTTCGCTCTCGGCCGAATAAAGAATTACTTCCAAATACTTTTGATTTGGCGAAATATTTCTTATTTTCGATTGCCGAATGTATTGGAAAATTAAGCTTCCCTTGCATAATTATTTCACCAATTTCGACTTTTACCTTAAGCAACTTAGCCAAACAGGATTTCTCCATATTGGCCATATCACCAATAATCATATCAATTAGCGTGGTTTTTTCAGCTAGGCCTATGTCTCGGCCTTGTCCATCATTGGAGCATTCCCTTGATGAATCATTTTCTGAGTCAATTTTTGTATTTGGCTTAGGAACATTTTCTTCTAGGCCTACCAAACTTGTAGTCTCAACCAAAAAAACAGGTGGCCTAGGTTCTTCTTCAGCTGTCTTGACAATCTTCTTAGGCCAAATGTTGGTTGTGGCCGAAGCAAAAAATTGCCCCCCGGCCTCTTGCCTTTCAAGAATTCTACACCACTTCTCAAGGTGTTTTTCTTGCTCCTTTAATATGTGACAAGTCTCATCCAATGAAGTCTGATCCAGATATATTATGTGAACTTCATAGTTTTAGCACTATGTCTCATTGGGCGTGCCAAAATGTTGACCCTAAAAACTACCAAGCCTATGTGGCACGCAAGCCGAGTAATCAATAAGTTAACTACGCTATTCGGTTGTGTGCGGGGCGTGGCCAAGCTCGATCGGAGAGTAAAATATGCTTATGTTGCGTTGAGTACGCTGCTGACTTCTTGATCTTGCGACTGCAGCCAAGGAAGGAACACATCTCAGCCTTCGGGTTCTAGATCTTGAAGACAAGGCTACTAGTCTTGCGAAGTTCATGGATCGTCGATGCCGGGTTCGATCACGGTGATTATATTCGTAAGAGTATAAGCACGCCGAACTGGCACCAAACTATACAGACACAAGTACTCAAAAGAGATGTATGTCTTAATGGTAAATGTGGTTCGACAGTCAGAATGTCGAACTCTAAAACTTACCTATGAATATCCAATCATAAAACAACTCGGCGTTCAATGTGCCGAGCCCAGCAATCTGTAACACCTCACTTCGCCAAGAAGGCTAATGAGATGACCTCTGCCAATAAGGATTTGAAGATCCTTCTCGATCGAGACTTGGATAGATAACAAGTTAACCTCAACGCAGTGCTGTTTATCCAAACTGAAGGTGCTTCGCGGTCGGCTGATTCTACGGCAACAGTGTTGTTTGTCCAAACTGAATATGCCACCGGTTGCATTCACATTGTTGTTTATCCAAATTGAAGATGTGTTGGTAGAAAAAGAAAATAAAAATCTCAAGGTTGTTGAGAGGTTTTGCATAGAGTGAGAGTTTGCGCAAGGTAGCTTGTGTGTTGAATTGGTCAGTCTTTAATGTTGCATGCGACTCTGTATTTATAATGGTTGTCTTTTGCTTGACACAGCTTGATAACTTTATAGAGTCCAACTGGAACTCTTAACTCGCAGAACTGAAATTGATCTGTGTCAAATGCCAAGGCATATCCTTCAAATTTCATGATTTTTCAAACAAAATAAAGCCTATCTAAGCTTTATCACATCACATCAGAAACCTAGCCCACCTAAGCTTCTTATCTCATCAAAAACCTCCATCAGAAGCATTTAAACTCATCTGATAATTTCATCAACATGCAAAAAGGCCTAGCTTTCCTAGGTTTCTTATCTATTATCCAAGACCATCAAATCCTAGGCTTATCACATCATCATAATTCCATCCATTTAAACCCATCCATGCATGCATCGTGATCAAATGAATTTCAAATTCATTTTTAGCTTCCAAGTGTCATCAGACATGCCAAATCAATTTGAACTGTGCTGCTTGCTTGTGATATAATTCGCATCCTATTTATCTAGTTTAAGAAGATGCAGATAATTCATATTAAAAGACAATTATTATGATAAAAACCATAATATTATCTTTTAACAATAACAAAATTATCTTCACTTTTTCCATCCAACGGTTGGGAGCTATGCTTACTTAACGACCTTGATTGCACGAGCTGATGGTGTAAATTTGGGTCCAAACAATTGCACATTACACCATTTTTTTATAGAAATACACGTGGTTTGATTCTCCTTTTCAGAGATACGTAGGTAGCCCACTTAGATTCAACCACACCCCATCCCCAATAAACCCCATTCCGACTGGTTTTCATCTCCATCCATTAATGTGCGCAAAGCCGAAAAGAAATTCTTTAAAGTCTCTCATATTACCACTGCAACACGTCCTTCATATTCTCCCCCATTTCTTTAACCTAAACCTTAATTTCCAAACACTTATTCCTTAATTTCAAATTTTTATTTTGTTCAAGCACAAGTACGGCCATATTTCTTCAAAGTTTTCAAGATGTACACGAAGCTATGGAAATTTCAACAAGAAAATTGCCAGAAACTCCTTCACATGTTCTCTCACTCATCTCTCACTTCTATCTCTTTCACTCTTGAGGTACCTGCCGTTGGATTCTGTTTGCTATTGCCGACCTGAAAGTAAAGCTTCAATTTCCATATTAAGGTTCTATTTTTCTTCACTTCTGGAATATGGGTTTTAATTTTCGTAATTCACTTCTATTAATATTGGTTGTGTGATTAGTGATTTTTGTACCTAATTTTACTAAGATTTTGAGTTCTACTTTTTGTTGTTTCTAGGATTTTTGCTTTGAAATTTTCGATTAAATTGCTTGCGATTGAATTATTTAGTAATTCGATTTTTCAATTTGATTCGAAGAAAATGTTTGCCCATAAAAGCTAAAGCTTCATCGTGAGCCCTATCTCGACAGTATACACTTGATCTATATAATTTTATTCGGTTTTGTGATTCTAGGATTTTTTTTTTTTTTTTAATATTTTAGTTGTTAGTTGAATTATAAACTGTTTTGGTAGGTTTTTGTTGCTGCATTTTTTGTTTAATTGAAAATGGTTCGAGGGTTGCTACTTTGAGCCACAGAGCATGCGTTGTGGAGTCATTTGTTGCTACTAGTCCATTCCAATACGAAGTAGAAGCTGTCGATGCAGAACATTCTTCAAACATTTTGGAAAACTAAGAAAATTGGTTTCGATTTGGCCGACCAATACATAATCCACGATATTTTTCAACTCTGTAACGAATCAAACATCGACCTAGTACATTACTCTAACTCTTTCATACTTTCAATTTGGAACTTTTATGAATTTTGTGCTTCTTATTACGAATTTGTTTCTTAATTTCATTTGAGTGTGTGTTTGCGGACGTTGATCCGGCAATACGTTTATGATAACGTCAAAATGGAAGAAATTTGGTGAAGCATTTGACGATACTATGAAGAATAGCAAAGAAGTTTGAAACATGTCACATTACATAACTTTGAGAAAGATTAAAGAAAGAAATTAATGATTAATGTTATGGCCTTCCATTGGATACTAAGGTGTTCGGAGAAATCATTTTGAAGTAGATACGTGAGATTAATGAGTTCTAAACCTCTCTTTTTGTTTGTTTCCTTCTTCAGTTTAACTTCTTTATTTGATAGTGTTACATATTGTATTGATTTTCATGGAGTGCAGACAAATGCTTATTATTAGATGTTGCTTAAAAATGATCTTTATCTTCTAAATCCTTAGCTTGCTCAACTTTGAATTCGTTTTAAGTTCTTTTATATAAGATTATCCTTATGAAAAGGTAACTAAATAGGGAGATTCTTATATTTGTTAAGATTTAATTGGTTCTCCAAAATTCAAATTTAAATAGAATAAGAATATTGCATATCAAATTGCAGGCCCAAACACTTTTTGGATGTGATGTATCCTAGTGATATGCTTAACCCTATTTCGGATGTTGAACGCTTTATCGACATACGAGGTTGTGCATTTAGTGTCTTTTGATATAGAACATGAAAAGCTTGGATAGTGATTCTATAACTAATTTTACTAGCATCTTAATAAAAAACAAGTATTATTTTCTCTTTGCAATTGTTTCTCAGGAAAGGTACTTTGAAATGATTATATTAGAAAAGAAATATGACTAATATAATTGTTAACATGCTTGACTTGATGATATCTTGAATATAATTTCTTTCCTAGATCTTTGATGTGCTAGAAGAGAACTGTAATGATCCTAACGTGGGCTATCAGATGTTTATGTCTCTACAACATAAGAGTATAAAATATATGAGTTTGTTGTTGATATGCAAAAGTGGATGAGAATCATAGTAAGTAAATGTTAATTTTATCCCATATATTCAATTGTTCAACATTTTTTCTTCTTTTTCATTTTTGGAGTTGTTTTTGTAATTTGTACAATTTTTTACGTACATTTTGGATATGTTTTTTAATTAATCTTTTGGTTGTGCAGAAACTTTCTTTCTAACATATATTTCTATTCAAATTGTTGGCAGAAATGATGATGTTAACTAGATTCTCAAAATTATTTGTGATTCGAATCAGAGCTGCCACATTGTTTCAATATCACGGGAGACCGAAAATAACATTCCACTTTTGTTCGGATGGGTATGACTTTTTTTAGTTTATGAAAACATCTTTCAAGGAATTAATTTATTTTCTTCTTTTGTAGTTGATTGAGTTGGGTAATAGGAATAGGGTTGTCATGTTATATATCTTTTGCCCTGTTAATAGTTGCTCAATGAATCTAAAAAATGTTGGGGTCAATATGTACTTTATTATTTTAATAGTTGATAAATGTAAATGGCAAGATGGTCAAAATTTTCAAGATCAGACAATATAGTAAGGTTCAATTAGAAAAGAAAATTTTGTATGATCCTCAACACTAGGCCTCAACACTAGCTTCATTTACTAATAGGCATTATCTGAAGAAAGATATGATCGACTAATGTGTTCAAACACATTATAAGTTTGTCATGTTGCAATTTCTATTATTGATCTTACTGAGTGTTTAATAATCGTAGAAGCTCACACTTTTTGTTTTTTTTCATGCAGGTTGGAACCACATTGGTAGTTGTACAAGTATATGTTCTTAGATGAGTGTTAGCCTTTTTTTAGTATTGGCTTTAGCACAATAATTTACAATTTTTTTTTCTGTTTAAAAGGAGTGGGAAGTTAAGGACTGAATTTCATATGATATGAAATTAAAAAGTCAAGTAGATACATAGTGTAAAGGACTCTTATAGTTTTGAATTAATAGTTGTTTTCGAGTTTTCTCACAAGTTTTTTTTTATTAATTTTCTGTTCTTTGATTTCAGCTCCCGGGATGCCACTTAGTCCAACATTAATATCCACCTCCTAAGCTTTTAGGTTTTACTTACTGTCCGTCTTCACTTGCTTTCAGTTTTCTATTTAGTTTATGAAAAGTTGTTAAAACATGGGTGGGTTTTGTTTTTTGTTCATTAGAGATTAAAGACGTAAGTTTACTAATTGGAAGCTCAAACATTGAAATAACATGATTTACTTCATTTGTGAGTTGGTGAGAATTGGAAATTTTGAGCTGGGGATATTTTCTTTCACAACATGCTTAGATTATTTCAATTTTTTTATGTTTTTAAAGTAATTATTCCTCATTAAAATTATTTTCAAACACAATTTTTCTTTTTTTTGGAATTATTGATTAATTTTGGTCTTCATTTTCATAGAACACCTAAAGTTGCTTGCTATTGTCTAATATATCATCTATTGGGATTTGAATACATTTGATTTAAGATTTTCTCTTATTCACAAAATAAAGGGTTTTGTCAAGTTGTTTTCCAACAAATTCTAAGTCTTCATCAAACTCAAAATTTAGAAGTATTGATGATACGGCTGTATTAGAGGGGTTTAGGCATTCTATTGAGATTTCTGCGAAGGTCGGTTAGGCTTCTTTTCACAAATTAGAAATCTTTTTTTTTTTTTTATGTACTTGGAGTTATAGAATGCAACTAGAAAATTCCCCCCAAACATAAATCATTTTTACTGAGAGAAACACTAATTATTGATGATTGCACGTCTCACTGAATTATATTGAAACGGCAGCAACCTTAGAATAAGATTTGATGGTGCATAGAGTACAGACTGCAACTTTAGTTCCAACGAATATATCTAATAATGAATCATCATTATCTGAAGGCCCATAAAATCTACATCAAATCACCTAAAGGTAGAGCAATATATTGCATTTTCAATTACTTTAGTCTACAAAATATAGAACCCAACTTAGCCAATCCCAAACAAGCATAAACCGACACAAATGATTTAACATAATATGAAAATCCAAGACAAAAGCTAACCGTTGTGGTAGAATAAGTATTTTAACTTGCATTTATATTGAATTAACTTTACATCAACAACCCATCGACATTCAAAAGGGCTGATTTAGAAGTATGATGAAACAAAAAATGTAACCACAAAAAAAATATTGTGCTTATGACCCAACAAAAATGGCCTACACTACCCTTTTTTAAATTTAAAATCTCATCCGTACCAACATATTTAAAATCCAAAAGACAGTTGTGGTGCCGATGAGCCAAAGCAACATCATCCTAACCTTCTTCGGATGGTTAAACTTGCAGATCCAATTGAACAACCCAAAAAAGTTTGAAAGAACTTTTTTCATTTGGTGCATATTATTCTGATTTGTAGGGGAAGATATAGTGTGGACTACCAATTTGTTTCGATTTACACCTTTACCAAAAACACGTAAACTCATTCTTATTTTTTCTATTTTCACTACCCTTGACGTGTTAGGCCATGGAGCAGTTTCTGAAAATGTCAGTTTTGTCACTCGAAGTTGTTCTTCTTTCGGGCTTTAACCAAAGTCCTTAATTTTTTTAATCAAAACTCCTCCTAGAATCTAGTGTTCTCTTCGATCAATCTCTTTCACCATTTTAGTTGCTTTGAATCACAAATAAAATACAATATCAATAATTTTTTTTTTTTCGAAAAAAAAAATCACTTTAGCTTGTAAGGTAAATGTGTTAAAATTTTGCAAAAACAATTTTAAGGAGTCTACACCAACCCTAAAAGAAAATTGAAGAACAAGAGGAGTGGCAACCATTATTAAACATGTATTTTACGTTGTTGAATTTCAGTTTTTTATTGATATTGGTTTCTCTACTTATGTGGAGGAAATGGGTTCTGCACCTTTATGCGAGAAACTTCATTCTACGTAATAGGTACGATAATTCGTTAGGGTTTTCAATTGTCATTTTTTTTTGTTTGCAACTTGCATCAGCCAATGTGTTCTGGTCCTATGTAAAAACTAAGCAACGGCTAATTCATATATATAGCTCAAGTTTGGTATGGAAACAATTTTTGACATCTAAACTGCCTATTAAGATGTCACTTTTTTTTTAATTTTTTTATTATCAAACCAAAGTGGAAGATGCAAAACATGCACATCAACATTGTACTCTTCTCAGGACCAATCTTGAGTTTTTTGGTGCCCAATGCGAAAGCTCAAAATGTGCCATATTTTAATATGGAAACATATGTTTTATAAAATAATTTGTTGAGGGCTGGAACCCAGTCGAAGCTGGGGGGCTAGGCTCTCATGCCCAAATTATATTACTTGAGAAAATATACAAGGGAACATAGTACCTAAACCCTGACAATCAAAAGTAGAATCGTATACAACCACTCCTAGCAAAGCTCCTTAAATTTCAACTTTTAAGAAATTATCTTCTGGCATTTTTTGAAGCAAAATCATCAATTATATCATCATACTCCGAGTCTTCTATCTCATCCTTCTCAATGTGGCCCGCAAGTAAGATTTTAATAATTTCAATTTTGAAAATTTTCTTTCTGCAAATGCCACGATCACAAGTACAATTAACAGTACACAATAAGCGATCAAGACATTAGGACACATGTCAATTTCTTTGACAAAGTTTGATATTTTCATGGACGTCCAAGAGTTATTAGATAGAAACGCTTCTTTAGGTAACATCATTTGCAAAACTTGTAATTCGGAACATAAGTCGGCTCCATCTACATCCATGGTATTTCCATGTTTCAAATGTGCTTCAAGAATCATATAACTCTCTTTTAGCTCTTGATCATCAAATGAAATTAGCTTCTGTCACGTCCCGGACCGGAGGTCGGCGGAAAAATGTGACCCCACACCCAGTGTGCGAGTAAAAGTGAAAAAAAAAATTGAAACACAAATTTTTCTTATTCCAATAAAATCCTTCCACTCCAATATGCAATAATATATGCATTTAATCAGCATTATCTCGATATCCACATTATTGACAATAACAATAATATGAATATTCCAAAATACAAACTTCTATCAATTATAAAGACATATCGAGTATAACACATATTTCACAAAGCTTAAACAAGACAAATATCCTAATAGTGATAAGTTCCCCAAGAAACCCCTACCTCGATTCCAAAGCTAAAACGAAGATCCACATCATTACCACAATAACTAAGCTCCATGTACTTGAGCAAGCTCCTTGATCACTCCTAATGCCATGTATTTCTTCCACTCTATTTTCTTTTCTAATCTCTCGGTCTCTCTAAACATATATAATATATATACACACGTACATACATACATACATATATATATATACACACACATATACACACCACCTCTACGTAATGCATACAAATTGTAGTTGGAAAACAAATGGAGCAGAGCTCCTATTTATAGGGATATAAGGCGGCTACCAAATCGTAATGGCCAAGTAAAAAATACAATAAAATATATAAAAAAGGATTGGTTCATCTGATTGGCAAACAGAATGTGTCAATCCACGTATGAGAGATTAACACGTAAAGGCAAGGTGTTGAATTTATGGGAACAATATTGGTAACACTTCCACCAAGCATACCAAGCTTCTGAGGTGGCAAGCTGATGTTGAAGTGCTATACTAAAATGACTTGGACGATGACACGTCATTGGTTATGATGATAATGATACAAAGGTGTAAGACATGGTGCCATAGTGGTCTTAATTCCTACTCTTTGCATGCCACAAGTTAAAGCATGCATGGCTTAACCAAAAGGTGTACACATAGTGTCATAAATAACTAAGTAACTAATGTAACAACGAAATGGCTAAAAAGTCTCTAGGTCAAAACGGGTTGCAACAATAACATTAATACAAATTCTAAAAATATAGGATCTCACAACTTCGGTGCATCAAACAAGAAGCCAAAAATTATATATACTAAAACTGGGTTAGGAACGGCACTGTTCATTAATAGTGTCATGACGGAAATGCCCTCGCTTCTCAGCTTTGTTTCCATTTGTCTTGCTTGCTTGGTGCGCTGAAGAGACCTTTTTGCCTCTGTTTTCCACGCGTCGACCATCCCTGTTCCCTCGACTTCGAGAGTCTTCCTAGCTCTTAGGTTGTTATTCCTTTAGTGCCTGTACCTAATTTGCGGTCTTCCCTTTTCGTTTTGCTGTTGTTTTTTCAAATCCCCTAATTCTCTCTGGTGTTCTGTTCTCTGTTTCGTGGAAAAAGTTCTTGATTTTCGTTTTTTAAGGGATTTTCTTTGTGGTTTGTGCTTGCGGGGCTGTTTTTCATCCATTTAAACCTAGGGGTTTATTTTTTTGTGGAAACTAATGTAATTGGTTTCCAGGGTTTCCAAAGTTATGATCGAGGTAAGAATTGTGACAGCCCGTCGCGAATTATTTGTAACGTTGGTGTGAAATGACAATCTTGCACTTGGACGTTAATTTGTGTTGTAGGATGTTTGGTTTGTTTTGTTTTTGGTTGGTGGGCTGCCATCTGGACCACAAACCTTCTTCTCGTGACTCTCTATCTCCTTCTCTCAGATTTCATCCGTTATCCATACAAGTGGTACGGTCACTCTTCAAACTACCTTCATCTTTCACGGATCGACGTTGAGGAGTTTACTTTTGTGTTCTTTGTGAGCTCAGGAGCTCATCCATACCCTTAAATCGACGTGAAACCTTCGAAAACCCGAGAACCATGGAACCCCGATTTGGTGCACTGTTCATGCACACGTGATCGTGAGGTTTTTAGAAGTTTTTAAGGTTGTAGGAAGCTTTAGGATGTCTTCACGGAGCTTGGGGAGTAAGTTTGAAGGATTTTGGACGTCGGGAAGCTCGAGTTCATCGAGTTGCAGGTTTGGCCAGATTATCAAGGTTTCTCTGGCGAGATTCCGTTGGTTTTAGGTCCCCAAAGTGGTAAGGTTTTATTCTACTCGTTGTAAGCTTCATCTTGGTACAAATTTCATGGAATTTGGTTGAGAAATGAAGAAGATATTAAAGGTTGAAGTTTTTCTCAATTTCCGGCGAAATTCAAGTTGATAACGGCGGCGACCAGCGAGGCTCATCGAAAAAGGAGGAGAATATTCCGTCATAGTTAATGGAATATTCTAACGGTGTCAGGTAACGGCCGTTAACGTCTGTTAGGGTTTTAACGGAATATTCCCTAACGTCGTTAAGGTTCCACACGCGTGGCAGGCACGTGCCCGCGTGTGGTAGGCACGTTTGGCCGTGCCTTGGCCGGTGAGTGGCAACGCGTGGAAGGTCAGAAAATTATTTTAAAAATATGGGGATGTTTGTGAGGTTGAGTAGAGCCTGTTGGTATATTCAAACACCTCATTTGAGCAATGTATGAGAAGTTATTATCTAAGGTTGGTTATGTGCGTTAAATTGACGTTTTTATAGTTGTTTCGCATATAGGTGATGACTATCCGGAGGACGAGCGCAGCCATGCGAGGCTCAGGGCTTACGACCCTTCTACTTATCAGTGAGTGGGCTTTTGTTTTCAGTATATATATATATTGATTGGTATCTTTTCAGAAATTATGTTTTAATGGTTTTATAATTGAAATGCCATGTCGAATATCCTCGATTTATTATTGTGATTATGTTGTTTATGCTTTGGTGCCGCGGATGCTCAGGTAAGTCAGGTGAGTATGTTGTTAGTGATAGATGTGGTGTTGATGAGATTGAGTTATAGCTTATATTCCTGCATCTCGGTGATTGTGCTCCACCAGAGTAGGGCCTAGCCTTGACGTGATCGTTCACCTCCCGCACCGTATGCTTACCTTGGATCCAAGGTAGGTGCCAAGCTGTCGTACAAACCACTTTAGGTGGTTCCGACTTGTAGGTGACTTGCGATACATCGCATAGTCTTCACGTGATCGTAGCACTGAGCGTAATTAGATACACCAGCCTGTCGTACAGACCACTTTAAGTGGTTCCGACTCGTGTGCAAGATAGTGGTTGAGGAGCTATAGTTTCAGCCGTACAGGTCACTTTAAGTGACTCCGGCTAACGTACTGATATTATTGGTATATTATGATTTGTTTTATCTCACCTACTTGATGCTTATACTATTTGTTTGGATATTCTAACACAGAATATTCTGGCATGGCATATTTGAGCTTTATCGTTTTAGCATGATTTGATATATGAGTACGTATAATATTTTCTGGAAAGTATACGATTTTTACAGAGAGGGGTTATTACTTGATATTGAAATGGTTTGAAAAACAAACTTTGTTTTTGCCCACTCACGTTTTTTGTTTTGCGCCCCTCCAGGTTTTTGGTAGCGAGGACGTGGGTGACTAACGTGGCATCGAGGCAATTCTGATAAAGCACCCTCCATGTAGGATTTTCTAGTTATCACTTGTGTAGTGTTTGTTTATTCTGGACTGCAACTAGGATACTTGAACTTCTACTTTGCCTTTTTCCTTCCATGTTTGTCACTATCACTCACTGATCTTTTTATTGTAAATTATTCTGTTGACTTTACTTCCTCGTATTTTCACTCTTTTACTTCCGCATTGCGCACTTGGCTACATCACCCTCACGTGACGGCCAACAAGCCCCAAGTTTTGGATCAGGGTGTGTCAAGAATTCGCAATGTTTGCCATTTTTTCCGTCTAAGATTTCCGGGTTATGGCTGGATTTTTGGCCGATTTCCAGCCCAGTTTGGGGGCGGCGTGTTTCTAGATCGCTGTGGAACGGCTTTTATTCAACTATATAAGATATATTTTATAATCCTAATGATTTCATTTTGTTGACTGTTGTGGTGCTCTCTTAGGGTTTCTATACGCGTTGGTCATCTGGAAAGGAAAGAAGCTGGAAAATCTAGGCAACTGGGGAGTCTCTCTCATTCCACTCTATCTAATTCCACTTTCTCTAAAAATAAATCGCAAAAATAGCTCTCCAAGGCTAGAACTGGAAGTATGAGGTACCCTATGCGTTTTTCGGTATTTTTTTTGTTTAATTTCTTTATTTCATGCATGGTGGATTTCTCTTTGGTGATTATTGAATTGCTTATATATTTTCTTGGTATTTAGGGTGATCTAATTTTTTTGGCTGTTCAAGAGCAGCGGCATCAGGTACACTTTTTTTTTTTTTATGTTTTTTTTTTTCCTAATTTTTATGTAATGGATGGAGGTGGATTCTCTGAGTATACCTGGGATGATGAGAAATTGGAGCTCCTCTAGGGCTAGATCCATTTGGATTTTGGGGTCTGATTAGAGGAAAAGAGAATGCAATAAATTTGGGGTTTGTATTGATTTGGTGTTTGGTTTTGTTTAATTTTTATTCTTGCATGTTTTTACTTTTTTAAATTTTGACTGTTTGTTTTGTTAGTTGAAAATTACGGTGTTCGATTGATTTCTATGGGGTGAGTTGTTAATTTGTCCTTTATGTATTCATGTTATTTTATGAATGCTTGCATAACTTGTATCTCATTTCGCTAACTCTTTGGGTGTATTTTTGATAATGGTTGTCATTGTTTTTTCTGTGAATTTTTAAGTCTCTATGTGTGTTGTTTACTCCAAACTTTGGACTTCAATTTGGTTATGTTTTCTTGGTGGTTTGATGCATTTTGTGCTATGTTTTTCGGTCAATTGACTCAGTTCATATGATTAATTCCCATGGTTCCCATGCCATATTGGTTGAATTTATTTTAACTATATTTATTTTTGTTGCAACCATATCCTCATATAAACAACAAGTGGAAGGTTTACAGGACATTAACCAATTAGTTGAGCTATTAGTTCCTTTACTTTGTGATGTCCCTGGTGTGAGTGAAAAAAAAAATGTTCAGGTACTTTATAGTTAAGAAGATTTAACAATGCCTTTTTTGTGTGCTTTACTTTATTACGTTTTGATAAACAGAGGTTCAGCAATAGGTTACTGAAATTATCACTTACATATATAGCCTCCACCACAAAGTAATTTCCTAAGAAATGTAAAGTACTTTGTCTTTTGGGTTAGTGTTCTCTAATTTAGATTAGACATTAAAGCTTTGAGCTTGGTAAGGTTTCTTTTCTTGATGTACCTCATTTTTTTTTATTTATTGTTTTTCTTTTTGGAGTTTTTGATTTACAGATAAATTCTACGTTTAAATTTTCTTTTTGTGATCCTGTAGATGTTGTCTCTGTAATCAGAAGGTTGATATCACTGTCTGATATCGTTCTTCTTCACTTTCAAGAAGCACCAGTGTTTATTGAAGGTATATAATCCGTTTGGACACTTAGTTTACAATGTATCAAGTATTTTGGTTTGTTAGTTTTTTGTTACTTCTGTTTAATGTTAACCCCAACATTTTATTTTCGTTCCATATGCATTGGAACCAAACTTAATTGGTGCTAAAAACGTATAAAGCCTTTAACTATACCATGAATGCAATGTTAGCCAATAAATAATTATAAAAGTAATTTCATCATGGGGTATAATCATATCCAACATCATTCCATGATTGTTACCAACCTTTAAAACCAAATTTAGCATCAGTATGTTTTACCTCTGTTGCAATCCCAACCACTAGCAGCTACAATTTTGTATTAATCACCGTTATCGATTGTTCTTAACATATGATCATCAGATCCCAATATGTCGACCGTCGTTTTCCCTACCTTATCATATGTGAAACGATTATATTTGCACTCATTTTTATTCATTGGAAAAAGTATTTGTCTCTCCATATTCAATCCTTGGTGCAAAATGTTTACAATTTGAATCTGTTTCAGTTTTCTACAACCAAATTGGAATCAATTTGAAAGAACTGCGTCTATTCGCCATCTTCAAGGTATTACATTCATCACTCTCAACTTTTAATTTCTTTTTCAACTTTTTTCCCTTTTACGTTTCTAAAAAACCTTTATTCAATAGATACTGATATGGTCACTTACAACATAAATAAACTTCATCTTTTTTGTCAATATTTAAGTTTTTCTTATTTTTCTTCAAGAACCAAGTCAGCCCATAACTCTGTAACCATCCATGTATAGAACTTATCCATTTTTATCATTGTGTTATCAATACAAACTTACTCTTATTTTTTTGAGGTGGGATTGATTTTAAAACACAAGAACCAAAAATTTAATTGATCCCATTGTTCTGTACACAAAAATTTCGTTGACCAAAAACCTCACATGGAAAACAAACGTATTCACATCTTCTATTTTTTTCTCTCTTTTTTTTTTTTTTTTTTTTTTCTGTTTCTCCTTAGTTTTTACCTATCTTTTCATTTTTTTTTTTTCACAGCATTTTCTCCTTCATGATGTTTAGCACACAGTTTTTAAACCTGTTAAACCCTATTTGTTTTAAGTGTTTTGCTTCATTATTTAATATTCATTTGGATTTGTGATTGATATCAACTTGGTCAGGTTTTCATTATTTGTTAAGCAACTTTAGAGTAATGCCTTTAAACTGTGTCAAATTTTCAATGAAAAATCTTGAATGCCTTGACATTTATCCTGTGGATAAATTCATGACATTCTTTTCGGTGAAATACTAAAGGCCCCATACGTCAATCTCTCTTTTATCATCATCAGCAAACTATTCTTATCATTTTGAGCCCAACTTTAGCCAGTCTGCATTTACTAATGAAACGATTGTTTGTTGACAATTTGACCCGAGTACCTCTAGAAAATATCTATGCATAGACCACTACTGTAACCTATTCTCAATCGATGAACTTCAAACTATGATGTGTATTGTGCTATTTTGCCTTCCTCACTATTTATTCAACTATTATATATTCAATCGTATTGATTCCTACAGAACAATGTTTACTTTTCTCAGCAACCTCTTAATTTTACAATGTATTACAATTTCTTTCTTGTTGCATTAAAATAGAAATGCAAAGAATAAAGCAAATTTTAAAACCTAATATCTACTTATGTTCTTTGTTGTCCTAGAAGATTTTTCATTATATGAAGAAAATAGATAGATCACCCATTTTGTGGAAAAAAGGTTTACAACAGTGCAGCATCGCAGCAACGCATGGGCAACCTAGCTAGTAGATTCTAAAGTCTTTAATTGTTCAAACCTTTGTTTGAGTTGAGAAAGAGCAACATCCACTATAACAAGAAAATAATCTGTTCTAAATAATTCTTTTGCAGATTGTTGTTCCTTCTCATTACCATCAACTTCATCATGATATCTTTTTCCAGGTTTATGGCGTTTAATTTGAAAAACAAGGTTAATTTCCGAATCAAGTACAATTTCTTTAGCATCACTCATGACAAAAGCAAAACTAGTTTCTCTGTAGTTTTCAAAAAACTAACAAGTGTTTCCAATGCCTTTATAGCAACATCAAGACGCATGTCTTCATATTGTAATTTTGTGCTCACCATGTTAATCTTCAACAAAATATCATACCAAATAATCAAACTTAATACAAAATCAAAACTTAAAAGTTCTCTTGATGCTAAACATCATGCATTTATACTCAATTGGGGATTCTCAATAATTTCCACCAACTTAAACAAAACATTTCTAACCTGGGCTACTTGGAATGTAATTGCTTTAACACTTTCAATGTGATTTTCTCATCGAGTAGTTGATAATGATTTCAAAGTTAAATCATCAATATGTTCAAGCAAAATATTCCAACACTTTGTAGAGTTGGAAAACGTCATATACATGCATTGACATGCTACAAAAAAAAATTTTGCTTTAAGACATGAAATTGCCATATCACAAACAATTAAATTAAGACAATGAGAACCACATGGCATCTAAAAAGCTCTATGATTTATGTCTAGTAATCTTTTCTGGACACCTTGGTGTTTTCCTTTCATGTTATATCCATTATCATAACTTTATCCCCTCACATTATCAATATCAATATCAAGAGACTTTAGGAGATCTTGCAACTTCTTAAAAAGTCTTTGTCATAATGTATCTTCCACACTTAAAAACTCCATGAAATACTCCCTTATATTTATTAACCTACTTGACAAATCAACACAATTAAAGTCATTTGTTCCACATGACTGCATTAGGAGTACAATCAAGAATGACAAAAAAAAGTAAGAGACTTCATCCAACTCTTTTGAATACACAAGCCATTTCCTATTATAAATTTCATCCGTTCACAATTTTCGATCATAGTAATGTAAGGAAAATTTTCTAGAGAGTTTGTCCTTAGGATAAGTGAGATTAGTTTCTCGAATTGGTCCATTTTCTACAAGTCTCTCATTTCTGCATTAAAACCATCCCAAACTCTTGGATCATAAATGTTTAAATGAAAAATAAGTTCAGGAGATTCAATATTTTCCTCTACACCAATATGATCATCATCAACATTCAAATCCACATCATCACCATTTTCATAGTATTGAGACCCATCACCAACATTTTCCTCTACATCACCACCATTTTCATGGTTATGAGACTCGTCATTAACATCTTCCTCCACATAACTACCAATGTCATGATCATGAGACTACCTAACAACATTTTGTGGTTCTTCACCAACATCATTTTCTATCAAATTTTCGACCGACTCATTCTTTGTACAAAAATAATTTATTAAGAGATCCTCTTAAACTTTCGACAATTTCGTTATCCTTTGCTTTTATTTTTATTTTTATTTTTTATATTTCCATAGAACTGTTTCCTAAAATATATGGCTTCGATAATTTGTATGCACAAATTACCTGCACATGATATAACAAAAAATTTCCTATTAAAATTAGCATTCCAACATATATTATATATTATAAAAACACTAACATTATTATATATTATAAAAGCACTAACACATAGTCTTAACATATTATAAAAATTGATAAAATTGAACAAAAAATTTAGATTTGGAATGAAATCAAATAATTCAATTTATCAATAAACAATTCTATATATCAATTATCATATAATTCTATGTCACTTGCAAAATTTTATATTAAATTATGAATTAATAATTCAAATTTTAAAAATTAGGTCTACCTCAAAACTCAAAAGGCTTGGTGACTGTTGCTGAGAATGACATGTCGGGCTAGGAAGCTGCAGCGCGGCAGCTTGTAGTTGGGAATCGGGAAACATTGAATTTTGGGAATCAAAATACTGCATTTGTAGCCAATGGAATTGGGAGAAAAGAATAGAGACAGCAGGGCAGTGGGGAAACAAAGTGGGGTGGGGAATCAGGAAAAATGGTAGATGTGTTAGGGTTAATTGGGGGACGACTGGTCCCCTTTATATTAATTTTTTTTTTTATATATTTTTATGCCCAAAACCTAGGCCGTTCCATCTATTGTCAAACTTGGGCTCTTCCCATCCAGCCCCTATTTTGGGCTCTGGACAAATTTTGTTTTGTTTTGTTTTTTTTTTAACCTAATTATTTGGATTTTGTTTTTGGGCCCTAGACAACCGCCTTGGTGGCACTGGGCTTATCCCGGGCCTAACCCTTTTCAACACAATCACACATATTCATATTTAAAACCAATCGGTAAAAGATAGACACATATGAGAAACAAAATGTAGATTAATCTACAAACAGTTAAAGGCTCCTAATTGATCCCATTGTTGTCCATCAATAAACATGAAATGAAAAACCTTTTGTAGAAGAATACAAAAGTATTCAGTACAACAATGCAACAAATGAATCTACAAATAGTAATAGTTGCACAACATTAAAAAGTTAGGGTTAGCGAATGAAACATGCAACACAAAATCCCGAGTCGGCATGATATTTCCTGCAATCCATAAAAATAAGAGAATAATCAGTCTCTCATCTTCAAACAATTGAAATAAAAAAAAATCGTATTAAAATTAGGCAACAAAGAAGCTGATGCACAACTTACATGCACACAGACGCATACATACATATACATACACACAGATGTATACATATATACCCATGTGTAGACATACAAATACATGTACATACACAGATATGCATACATAGATACATACCCATGTATAGACACATAGATTCCTGGACAAAAACATATACGCATACATACACACAGATAGAAGCATACATGTATACTCACAGATAGGTGCATACATATATACACATGCATATAAATTCACAGATAGACATATATATGTATACTTTTACTTATACTCACACACATATACAAACATATATACGTACACATACATACATATAGAAAATCACTTTTTCCAATCAAATTGGAGTGATGAAAAACCCAGTTTAGGATTATCACTCAAATTAGAGGGGAAGTAAAACCCTAGAACAACCAATTCAAAGTGACTACTGAAATTACAAAGGCTTTAAAAATTAAGAAGTTTCAGACAGTTGTAAAGGAAAAAAGGGAATGTATGGATCACTGAAACTGAAGTGAAAACCCAATAATAAAATTTAGGTTTTGGACACACCAACTAAAAAAAAGCTTCCCAATTTCAACTTAAAAAGTCAAGCTCAACACATTTCTTGCAAGATAAAGGAAATTTCGAGCAAACCAGATAACTTATGCAGCATTTAAAAACAACCGACCTAAAACATGTAAAATATTTAACAACATTCCATTAAATTTAAGGACACTGGGATTGAAATGGAAGCCCATATAGAATAATAGACAAAATTTAAACAACAAAAAAGAAAAACAAAAGGGACCTTTGAACAGTTAACAGAAATACAGAGGAACTGAGAGTGAGAAACAAAACAAAGAGCATATAAATAAATAGAAGGGCAGAAAATCCCCAAATCGATTAAAAAAATAGAAAAGCATGCTGCTAACTGATAGGAGCATATTTATGCGACTTAAATGGCTTGTTCTCGTACATTTACGTTATGTTTCTTTAGTTATTTTAGTTCTTTATGCTTCTTTTGTGTGTTTTCAGGTTCTAAGGGCAAAGTATGCAAAAGGATGCCTTTTGGAGCCTTTTGGAGCAAATTAGAGATTGGAATGGATATCATATGCTTGGAGCCAAAAGGATGGACGAAATAGAAGACTTGAAGTAGGAAAGTTAAATCCTAAAAAGACCTCATGTTTGAGCATCATTGAAAACTCCTACGCATTTTAGAACACAAAAACAACATTCCTAGCAACCTTAGGACATTGTCGTGTGTTTCCTTGTGTCTCCCTTCCTTGCCATGCAAGGAAGGGCTTTGTTCCCTATTTTAAATACTTAAACACTACCACTTATCATTCACCACATATCATTCACCACTTATCATATCATACATTCATTTATCACTTATCATAATCATTCATTTATCACTTAACATATCATACACTTATCACTTATCACTCATAATCACCTACAACATCCACCTACTTCACCTACAACATCCACCTACTTCACCTACTTCACCTACAACATCCACCTACTTCACCTACAACATCCACCTACTTCACCTACAAATGACATAGCCATATGTTCCCTCCACTACTCCTATAAATACCCTTGCATTCATTCATTCAAGACACATCTCATTTCATACACAACACACCACAAACACTTCCATTCCTTCTCTTTGCCGTGAGTTCCCTTGTAATCCAAACACCATTTTTCCATTTCCCTATTAATCCAAACACCACTCCCCAAACCATTCACACCATCAAACTATCCTTAGACCTTGTGCTACAACAACGAGGAAGAGAAGAGTGCCTAAACGTTCATACAATTCAAGTTTGAGTTGTTGGAATGTTTAGGTGTTTCTTTGATTTCAATGTTTAAATTCAATTCTCTTTGTTTGTACGTATGAGGAATGGAAGAGAAGAGTGCCTAAACGTTCATACAATTCAAGTTTGAGTTGTTGGAATGTTTAGGTATTTCTTTGATTTCAAAGTTATAATAAACTAAACCCCCTTTAGCTAGGGGGTGATTCGAAATATATGTTTATGCTTGCATTTTGATTTGATTAATTCTAATTGCGTTTCATAAGTTGTGGTTCAATTTGTTTAACCGTTTGATTGATAACTTATTTATGAATGTTTATTAAGAATGCGCGCTTAATTTTCATGCATCAATATGACGCTAGAATATAAGTGAGTTTCACCTAATAGTTACGAACTTATATTCACAAGTAGTGGAGGTTGCTTATAAACAATCGCGTTAAATAAATTCTTGGCATAAGTTTCATGCGTATTCCATAGTAACGAATGCCTCGTCAACACTTAAAGTTTTCATGATGCTTAATGATCTTTGATTGTATCTTTATTGTGCTTTTCACGTAAAGGACTTTTGGAGAATGTTGTGAATTGCGTTGCGCTAACCCATCCAATTCATTAACTTAAGGAAAACTTGACGGTTAATTTAAGCGGACCTAATTGACCCGGGGCGTTGAGAATTAATGATTTGTTGAAATGCAATTGGAAATCGTTTTATTATGCAAGTATAACATATGTGGAGATGAACCCCGTAGCTAACTTTCCATCCATTTGTTCTTTCTTTTCTTGTTTCTGTTTTCATGTTTAATTTAACTTGTTATTCAATTATGTTAAACATGTGAAACTAATTTCTTTTTAGTTAGAGGCGAATTTGAAGCCATGGACATATGTTGGTTATGATTTGATTTACTCCAGTTATGAATTCATGAACTTTAGATGTGGGTTACTTTTCTGTTTTGATTAAGAACTTGTTTATGTATGTGGGTTGAGGGTCGACACTTAATTTGCATGCCTAAGACTTGATGCTAGGATATAAGGGAATTTCACCTAATCGTTATGAACTTATATTCATGAGTAGTAAAAATCGCTAGTCACGATTGTGTTTAGTAAACCCTAGGCTGGATTAACATGCGTATTCCATAGTTATGAATGCCTAGTCAATGTTTATGATTTCCGTTGAACTTAATGATCTTTGTTGAATGTCTCTATCATGCGTATTCCATGTGAGAGACTTTGATTAGGAATAATTTGGTTGTAATGCGTATCCCATTCAATCCAATGAATCTAGGGAAATCTGAAGGTTAATTTAAGCGGACCTAATTAACTTGGAGCATTGTCATTCATCGTTTGTTGAAGTCATAACTGGGAGTCAAATTATATGCTTATGTTCATGTGTGGATAAGGAACCCTCTAACTAGTTTTTCTTCATTCTATTCCATCAATTTCGTTTGTACAATATGTTTTGTTTCCAAGTTTCTATTTTAGTTTAATTTCGTCCAAAACCAATCCCCCATTTATTTTAAAGTGTTAGATTAGTTAGAAATACATTTATTTTGTGTTTTTACGTTTTTTTTTAGTCAAATCCAAGTGATTAACAATCCCTCCTAATCCCCGGTCCAGAACGATCCCTACTTGCACCTATACTACAATTTGACAAAAAGAGGGTTTAATTTGTGCGCGTATAAGACTCGCATCACTAACCTAACCAAACAGTGCAGAAATATTTGTAACATAATTATGGCCTCTTAATCACAACATGCAAGTAGATATAAATGTAATAAATATTAAAATATTAAGATTTTATTACAAAATCAAAAGGAAAAAGTGACTTATCTGAATGTGCAACAGAGCATGGACGATCAAGAATGAATCCTGGAATGAAGGATGACATCTGTTCACCATCTTCACTCTTCCCTCTCTGTTTCTCTCCCCAAAATCCTGACGACCCATTTGCTTTCTTTCATTGGCACCCTTAAGATCACTAATTCAAAGATCTGGTCATCAACATCTTAAGCCTTCCCCCTCTTTCCAAACCCCTCTCTGTCTCTCGCTATGTCTCTACCTTTCTCCCCGTAACGGCATGGTCTAATTGACCTCATCCTGGTTCAGAAACAAAGGGAATGAAAGTCTCTCTCTAACCCATCCACTAGTTTGAAACCCTAGAGACAAAAAATACGATCCCACCCTTACCTCTTACGAAACAGATGCCTAGATATTTGTGCTTTGATGGGCAGTGTGGGCATTTTGGCTCCCAAAGGGTTGGGTCTTTTTTGGCTAAATATATAAGCCCAGGAAACATATGATAGGCAGCCCAAAACAGCCAAACCCCAATATCAGCCCAATCTAATGGCCTTCTTGTAAATAAGAGAAGTTGAGGGCCATTTTTTTTATTGTAGCTGTGAACATGCCAATTCCCCTTCAACTTTAGAATAGATAATTAAACGTAATTTGTTCACTCTAATTAGACTACTTTAACTTTTGTTCTCATTTAGCAAGATCATCCTAAAATGATTTTGTACTAACCAGGTTTGACATGACCCCTAACTTGGACATTATAATTTATAATGTAATAGTTCTAACAACGATTGGAACATAAGTGCAATCCAATGTTTCACATGTGAGCTATTAAGGTGAGTCGATTTTTATCTTGCAAGGCAATGCAACATACTGCACTATTTTTTGGAACAAAAACAAAAAAAGTTAAGAAACAAATTATACTCTGTAAATTTGATAATTAATCATATCCATAATATATTTTTATTATTTCACATTGTTTATGGAAAAGTTGTGGGTGTTTAAACATGTTAATTAGCTAATGATTTGCCTAATCCTATTGGTACATAATCATACGAGGAAATAAGGATTTGAACATGTCATTAGCTAAGAATTGATTTACATTTAGATAACATATATATATATATATATAAAATTTTAGTTTTGTGTTGGTGTAGTAATGAAATTTTTACCACCTGCAAAATTAGGGTTAAAAACACTTAAAATACTTGCAAGAGTACAAGGTAATTGTAGTATAACAGCTCTAAGAAAACCACTTGGTTCTAACATTATCTACTTTTCGTTGTTCTGTTTGCGTAAAAACATGTTTTACAAGTTTAGGGACTGATGTAAAATCATTTGAAGGATGTTTATGATCAGAGTTTTCGATTAGGTGCGTTTTAATCTCAATTCGGGTGGACTTTTTTTTTACCCTAAAGGTTGTTAATTAATAGAGGCTGCAAACATAACTTGGTATTGTGTTGGATTTTGGTTGGTTTAGAGTGTAGAAGGTGTGGGCTAAATTGATTAAATATTTTATATGTAAAAAATTTTCAACGTTTTGAATACAAATAGTATTAATCTTCTACCACACAATCTTCTATATCTTGCAAATATAATCTTCCATATAATTTATAATCTATAGTAACACGTGAGCATCATTTCTATTATATACTAAAACATCAAATTTTTTCTTTTATTTGACATAAATGCAATTCATTCAATAGGGTTCTACTTTTTTATAGTTCATCAAAGGTATAAATTTATTCCCAAAAAAATACTAGTTAAATTAGAGAGGAGATGCAAAATATTCTTGAAGATTCATCAATTTAATCTTTTTCAAATTATGATAATGTCATTGTCGTTTAAGTTACGCTTGCAACTAATTGCCAGTTACATTACTAGTTACATTACATTTGACTTGAATCTATATCTAAATTACATATTAATAGAACCTTCTTTGTCAACCAAATGAAAGTGAAAAGACTATTTAGTTTTCTATCACAACAAAAAAGTTAAGAGCAATAATGTAATTTCACAAAACAAAATTTGCTGTTTTTTGCTTAAACCTCACATACAGATGATTTAACACCTCTAATTAAAAAAAAATATTAAAAATTAAACCTCTCTCACTCTCTCCCCATTCATCTCTCCTTCAATTTAAAAAACAAAAATAAAAAACTTCACACACACTTTGTGCGAGGACATAAACAAGTATATAAAAAGAGAAGGGAAAAAGGGTAAAGCTTTCTCCTTGAAATCGAAACTCCGGAAGATAAAACGAAACATACAAAACATGGATTGAGAATGAACACATGATGCTTGGAGTTGCTTGAGTAGTACACTACTAACAAGTAACAACCAGAGCTCTGGAAATGGGTGAAGAATTTACAAATATGGTGGAAAAGGAGGATTCACCATCATGCAGTATGTGTGAGATCTACAGATTTGTTCAGTCTATCAAGAATGCCACTAGCTTTCCTCTTAGCCCTTGAAGTTCCATTATTTGCAAGCTCAGATATCGTTCCATAAGTGTTCTCTTCTTCCCTAATTTCCTTCCACTTGGTTCGGTCATTCAAACAGATTGTGTGAAGGACTGCAATGCAATTCTCCTTGTTGCGTGAGCAATTGGTCTCCCTGATAACACGGAGCAAGAGAGAAACACCTCCAAGCTCTCCCATTTCCTCCACAGCCTTAGGATGGCTTGAGATCATTGCGAGGATGGCCAACAACTCATCAACATGCACACTGTTCGCTATCTTTTTCAGAATCGTCCTCACTGCCCCGTCTCTCACAGCTCTTGCCTTGTTCTCATGAGTAATGCATAGATTGAAAATTGCAGAGGCGACATCTTTCATAGCTAATGGATGTCCCTCGTCTAGGAGGGCAATGAGTAGCTTTAGGGCACCTGATTTTCCAATAAGTGCCTTGTTGGACTCAAGAGCTGACAAAGTGAAAAGAGCTGCAGCTGCATTGCTCCTTGTTTGAATAGTCCCCGACTGCAATGCTTCCATAAGTAAAGGAATTACTATTAAAGTTTCAGCCACAAGCTTCTTGTTGTTGTCGTGGATTGACAAATTCAATAGCGTTGTGATAATATCTTCTTGGTGTTCCGGGTCAATACCATCTTCAAACTTCCCTTCAGATAGATGACTGAGCAATTGAGGAATGGCATGTATAGACTCGTTAAAAAGCGCCCGGAAAGAAGGCATCCTCTTTGTCAGCATCCGAAGCTCCTTCGCAGCTTCTTTCTGCTCAGGGAATGTCGAAGACATCTTCCGGAGCAAAGAGAGAAAATGGTCTCGGTCAAATTCTGTTATACAATCCTCACTGACATGGAGAACGGGATCTGACAATTCAATCCCTCGATTCCTAACCATTGCGATATCATTTCACGAACCAAGTGAAACAATATTAAAATATAAACTAGTATATATTTTATTATTTATTAAAATATATTTACATGGAAACAATATTAACTAAAATTAAAAGAACTAAAAATAAAAATAATATCATGAGGCTAAGCCAATCCTCCTTTCCCTTTAGTGTAGATAATATTGTTTGTTAAAAAAATAAAAATAAAAACAATATAATTATCAGACAAAAAACTAAATAATAAAATAAAAAGAGTCAATTACCACCTGTACACTACATGTGGTTAGTAAGTTTATTATTTTCTAAAAACAAATTTATCTGCTAATAGTCTAATAGTGGACAAATTGGCGTATTACACCCCCATGACACGATTCCAATTTAAATTATACTCCGATCTATTGATTTAATATTTCTAAAATATATTTTCATAAAGAAAAAATAAAAAAAGTTTAAAAAATATTATAGACAAAAAAAAAAAATTGTCACGTATGCATGCAGCAAGAGATTAATAATTAATTATGTTAATACATATTATACCCAAGAATTTGTGTTGGACTAGAAAATGCTGATTTTGTTTTTAATAAATGTAAATTCTGCAATAACTTTTAGAACTAAATATTTTTTTCGTAACAGGACCAGTGTATATTAACTTTTTTGAAACGAAAACGGTTTTGTATTAAAAAATTACTTTACCCTTTATAGTAAGTGAATAAAAAGTGAAAAAAAGTTCGAGTCGGGAGCGTTCACAAAACCCAAGAATTAACGAGATTTACACGCACAGCCGCAATAAGCCGCCCACCCCAAAACCCCCCAAACCACCCTTTTTTCCTCCTTTCGCTTTCGATTGCGTTAATTCGAAGCGTAATCTGCAGAGAGCTGTTGGTACTCTCTCCCCGCTTTAGCGCGCCCGCAACTACTCGCACGCCTACATTTCCCATCGTCTCCGGCGGAAGAATCAATCTGCCATTGCTCTCTCGGCGGATCTTCGATGCCTTGAAGATCCGATTGCTTCAGAGAGAGGGAGTGGGAGAGAGAAGTTGGGGCTTTTAGGGTTTGGGGAGCCTGAGACACATGGCGGCCTCGGGGCAGTCCCTCAGGTTCTGCGGCCCCGGCTCTGCCGGACCCAGTGGAGGAAGTTTTGACGCGCTCAATCGCATCCTTGCTGACCTCTGCACCCGTGGCAGCCCCAAGGTCAGTACTTTGTGCTCTCTATCGCTCTCTGTTTCTTATTTTCTGTTTGGTTCCCGAGACGTTCCAACTTTTCACGTTCTTGTTAATAGGTTAAGTGGATAACTAATAGGTTTAGTGGATAGTGCAAGCTATGAATTGTGCGATTTGTTAGGTATTATGTTAGTTTTATTGGAGCTAATATAATAGGCCAATTTTAAGCACACCTCACTCACTATAGGCAAATTCGATAACTTTCTCACTCGCTCTAATCAGCAACGCTAATAGTTTCAAGGGCCCGATGGTTTTCGAAGATTACCGGGAAAAGTTGCTGTCTTTTATGCTTGTTTGATGACAGAGGACTTAAACTGCTTAAACTGTGTTGTTTCCTAGGATGGGGCTTCGTTAGCATTGAAGAAGCATCTGGAAGAAGAAGCCCGTGACCTCAACGGAGAGGCATTTTCGCGTTTCATGGATCAGTTGTATGATCGAATTTCATCTCTACTGGATTGCAGTGATGTTGCAGAAAATTTGGGAGCTCTAAGAGCTATTGATGAGTTGATAGATGTGGCGCTGGGAGAGAATTCCTCCAAGGTTTCAAAGTTTGCTAATTACATACGGACTGTTTTTGAGGTAAAGCGTGATCCTGATATTCTGGTCCTTGCTAGTAGAGTTCTGGGCCACCTTGCTAGGGCAGGGGGAGCAATGACTGCAGATGAAGTGGAACGCCAGGTTTGTTGCATTTTTGTGTACCCCCTTGACATGAAAGAATATGATTTAGAATAGTAAAGTATCTGATAAGCCTTGGTCCTCTTAGATAAAAATTGCTCTGGATTGGTTGCGGGGAGATAGAGTCGAGTATCGCCGTTTTGCCGCTGTCTTGATTTTGAAAGTAAGTGCAACAATTTTACTTTTGTACTCATTTATTTATTAGCGCTCCTGAGGTTGTTTCTCCGGGGACACTCCATTTATAGGTGAAGAAACTTTTCATATCATCCCATCAAAGTTCTATTCTTAAAAAAAGTTTCATATCATAGAACTTTTACTATATAACTTTAAAATTCTTTTTAGCTGTTCTCATTAGATTTTGATATAGGAAATAGTTAACTCTATGTTTTCTTATTATAGGAAATGGCAGAAAACGCTTCAACAGTGTTCAATGTTCATGTGCCTGAATTTGTTGATGCTATTTGGGTTGCTTTGAGGGATCCAGTGTTGCCTATTCGAGAGCGAGCTGTGGAAGCTCTACGTGCTTGCCTTGGTGTTATTGAGAAACGTGAGACACGCTGGCGTGTGCAATGGTATTATCGTATGTTTGAGGCTACCCAAGATGGATTGGGTAAAAATGCTTCCATTCACAGCATACATGGTTCTTTGCTTGCAGTTGGAGAACTTTTAAGGTTGGTAGAGTTCGTGGGGATGATAATTTTCATTTGTAATTCTATACTTTTTTTTTAATGTGAATATGATTGTCGTTCACTAGAAGTATCATATGTACAAGATTGGCCAAATGTAAGTGAAACCCTACCACATCTGTACAAAATGCATATTAGCTCATGTTGATGATCAGTTCTTCAAGAGACACGTGAACATATGTTCATGCAATTCTAACTACCATTTTGGAATAGACTTTGTTATTGTGCACATTCATTTATACGAATGTGTAATGGATTCTTGTTGGCTTGAATAAAGTTTTTGCAAGAATTTTATGTGACCCTGTTTTAGTAGTGACTCTATTCTATTAGGTGGAGCCTAGGAAAACCAAAATGGTTACATGTGGTTGCAATGTGCGAGCAAGTAACCTAAATTATTTTAAGTCATGTAAAAATGTACATGTGCTGTGTTACTTTGTGCTATCTTGACATTTTGACCCAGCCATCAACTGCTCCTTCATCAGTTTAAAAAAAGTTAATTTCATCTGGGCAGGAATACAGGTGAATTTATGATGTCTAGGTACAGGGAAGTTGCCGATATTGTCCTTAGATATCTTGAGCACCGGGACAGGCTGGTTCGCCTGAGCATAACTTCGCTGCTACCTCGAATTGCTCATTTTCTGCGTGATCGATTTGTCACAAACTACTTAACGGTTTGTCAACTGTCCTTTATTATTATATTGTAAATGGTGGGCAGAATGGTTTGGGCGAAATCTGTTTCATTTATATTTTCTGTTCATCATCCTGAATGTGTAAGTATATGCTATTTCTTGCAGATATGTATGAATCATATTCTTGCAGTTTTGCGAATACCGGCAGAACGCTCCAGTGGTTTTATTGCCCTTGGGGAGATGGCTGGTGCTTTGGACGGGGAACTTGTCCATTATTTGCCGACAATAACGTCTCATTTACGTGATGCGGTATGTCGATTGGAGTGATTGTGGTCCTCACCATCGTATTTATCTCTGCTGTGTTGTGTATGTAGGCTGCAGGTTGAGTTATAATTGTGATAGTGGACACATCTGTGACTGGTATTAATTATTTGTTCTCCAGATTGCTCCACGTAGAGGTAGACCCTCTCTTGAGGCTTTGGCTTGTGTTGGAAACATAGCAAAAGCAATGGGGCCAGCTATGGAACCTCATGTTCGTGGTCTTTTGGATGTTATGTTCTCTGCTGGTCTTTCCCCTACGCTTGTTGAGGCACTTGAGCAAATTACTACTAGGTACACTGGGTTTTTCAAGAGCTTCTCCTTGCACAATTTTGGCGATTAGTCTATGTCTTCCATGTGCACTGACTGGTTCCCTGTTCAATTGGTTGTTATTTCAGTATTACATCTTTGCTTCCTACCATCCAAGATCGGTTACTTGACTGCATTTCGGCGGTTCTTTCAAAATCCCACCAGTCTCAGGGAAGGTCGGCTGTTGGCATGGGTAGAGGAAATTTAATGAATGTCCCTCAGCAAGCGTCAGACCTCAGTGGTTCAGCCCTTGTGCAGCTTGCTTTGCAGACTTTAGCTCGTTTTAATTTCAAGGTTTGTGTGAATACCGTTGTCCATTGTGAATCCTAAATGCACCTTTAATCTCACATAGAAGCTGATATATGAATTAGGGCCATGACCTTCTTGAGTTTGCAAGAGAATCAGTTGTTGTATATTTGGATGATGATGATGGAGCCATCCGGAAAGATGCTGCCCTATGTTGTTGCAGATTAGTTGCAAATTCCTTTTCTGGTATGCAATATGCTTCTGGTAGGGCAAATCGGGGAAAGCGACGACGTCTTGTTGAGGAGGTTTGTTTTTGTACATTAAAATTTATACTAAACATTCCAACCTGTGTTTCTTTTGAACTGTTTGTAGACTGTAAAACCAATTTTGTGCTTATCTAGCATATTTAATAGTATGTTTAGCATAATGTCTTTCCGTATTTTGCCTATAAACACCTACCTTTAGGTTCCAGTTCAAATATGCTGATATGGGTCATATGACAAGTATTAAGGATGTCCATTGGCTGTGGGGACATTCCTTTTTTTTCTTTCTTTGCAATTTGGAGGCTTATAGAAGGCAATACTCTTTAGAAATGTTTTGTATCTCATTAAATTTTAGATCGGTTCTAGTGGACATGTTGCCCTCTGTAATATGTGATTACGCAAAACATGTTTTGAAGATATGCATTAGACTTAAGAATTTGGATATCTTTTTTTACAGTCTGCTATTGTAATTATAATTTGTCAATGTCTTTATAGTAATGTATCATGTGAAGTCTCAAAATCTCATTGAGTAGTATTAATCTTCTTTTTCTCCTTCTTGGTATATGCGTGTTAACTAGAAATCGGCCTTTCTGCAGATTGTGGAAAAGCTTCTCAGTGAAGCTGTTGCAGATGCTGATGTTATTGTTCGTCATTCAATATTTTCCTCCCTTCATGGGAATAGAGGTTTTGATGATTTTTTGGCGCAGGCTGATAGTCTGAGCGCAGTTTTTGCTGCTTTAAATGATGAGGTGTCTTTTTAACTCTGGATAGATGTGTTCATGACTTAATCTGTTATATTGGAAGCAAGCTTTGCTGCTTATGCATGTGATATTAGATACTATTTTCTTTTAGTTTGCTTTCTCTACCATATAACTGTGCAGTTTTGATGTATGATTTTGCTGGAATGTATACTTGTGAAATAGAGTTTGTGAAAGTTTCTGTTCCTTTGTGTTTCCCATCTTAAAAAAAAAATGTTGTTATAGGATTTTGATGTTCGAGAGTTTGCAATTTCTGTGGCTGGGAGGTTGTCAGAAAAAAACCCTGCTTATGTTCTTCCAGCACTTCGTCGGCATCTTATACAGTTGTTGACTTACCTGGGGCAGAGGTGATGTGAAAGGATTATCAATTTTGGTTACATACAGTTATGGATATCAATGCTAGAATTAACTGTCAAAGTGTCAGATATTGACTTGTTTTGCTATGTCAGCAGTGCAGATACCAAATGCCGGGAAGAAAGCGCGAAGTTACTGGGTTGTTTAATACGAAACTGTGAACGACTAATACTTCCATATATTGCTCCGATACACAAGGTTTAATAAGTCATTTAGTGATTGTTTATCTTAGTCCTTTATCATTAATTAATTGTATTTTCCCCCTATCTCATAGTAATGTCTGATTGTTCAGGCACTTGTTGCAAGACTTACTGATGGCACTGGTGTGAACGCAAATAATGGCATTATTAGTGGAGTTCTTGTAACTGTTGGGGATCTGGCTAAAGTGGTGGGTATATTTGTCTTTAACCTATCATGGTGTTTTTTTTATTTGTTTTATTTGTGTTGAAGGTTGGTAGGTGGTGGGATTGAGGTGTCTGATGCATAGTTGGTGAGGAACATGAAAATGTGTTTCTTTTTGGTGGCAAGACAAAAAAAATCAAGAAATAAATTTTTTCTTTGTTATAAAATTGTTTTGTGTTGTGCTGATACAAAATAGTGTTTTTTTTTTTTTTTTTTTGGACTTCTGTCTAGGGTGGTTTTGCAATGCGAAAATACATTCCTGAGCTTATGCCTTTAATTGTTGATGCTTTACTGGATGGAGCAGCTGTCACCAAACGGGAAGTGGCGGTCGCTACTCTTGGTCAAGTTGTACAGAGCACTGGGTATGCACTGTGTTTGTTACATTGCTCTATGATAGGTTCTGTTATATATATTTTTTTTCATTTTCATCTTTAATCTTGAGTTAGAAACAGCTTCACTGAGGCTTATGCTTATATAATTATTTGATGCAAGTATCTGATTGAATAAATATTTAATTCTCAATTTGGTCTTTAAACTTTGGGCTCTTTTTCCTTTTTGTCAATATAGTAAAAAAGAAATAAATATAGGGTAGGTAGAACCACTACTCTTAGGTTCTGATACCTTGTTGAGTTGTTTTAGTAATATTCAAGTTAGTATGCGAGGTTATGCAAACCATGCCTCCTCCCTTCCAAACAAAAGATTTCTTGGCAACCAAATCTCTTATGCCCAGTAACTGTTAACCTCAAATATTAAGCTGTTAAGAAGCCCACCAACCATAGTTAGATGTCGTAGTAC
Organism: Pyrus communis; assembly: GCF_963583255.1. Taxonomy (NCBI): domain Eukaryota; kingdom Viridiplantae; phylum Streptophyta; class Magnoliopsida; order Rosales; family Rosaceae; genus Pyrus; species Pyrus communis. The sequence goes on along the minus strand of NC_084805.1, from coordinate 13,527,944 downwards.
TATCCTTAAATTAGGGGTCTTTCCCTTGAGGTATGAGCCGATAATAGATAATATTGCATTAGGTCTTGCATGTGCTGTAGTGAGCTAGGAAGACAGTGGATTACCTTATTTTACTGGAGTCAGTTTGTCACTGCTTTATACTTGCATCTCTTTGGTTTTAAGAAGCTTGTTTACTGGAGAGGGAGAATTGGTAGATGGAAAAACAAGGGTTGAGTCTCTAGTTCCTGAAATTGATGTATGCGTGGTCAAGGTTCTAAAAGATGCTATGCGCTAGTTGGGCGGCGGATTTAAGTAAATTTATTATATATCATATAAATAAGTGTCTTTCATTGGGATACATAAACTGCAAAGTAAACTGACATATAGATTATAAAGCATTGGAACATACTGAAAACATGGGGAACAAACATATAATGTGTTTTCATCTAAGTAAGTATTCAACAAGTCTCTTAACAATTTATTGAAAAAAATAAAATGCAAAATGAAAGTTTTCTATTTTCTGTCTAAGTGAGAGTTGCAACCTAGGCGGGTGCTAGGTGGATCTGGACGGGCTAGGTGGGTGCCTAGGCGGTCAAGGTGGGTGCCTAAGCAGGTCTAGGCGCTCTTTCTTAATTTTCAAACACCTAGGGATTAATCAGGGTGGTGGCTAGCTGCCTAGTGCCCAGGCTGGGATTTTTAGAACAGTGTGCATGGCCAACCACTTCCATTAGAATATAATGTTTCAACTTACTTTTGGGCGTTGTGAACTATAGAAGATAGACTCGGTCCACATATTTGGTAACATGCAGCATTGATTTGAGATACTTTGTTGGCATCGGGTTTTGTGAAGTCCTGTATTATATTTTGGTTTGTGTTAGGAAACCTTTGTTCTTTGATTTTGACAGGTATGTCATAACTCCATACAATGAATATCCACTGTTACTTGGCTTGCTCTTGAAGTTACTGAACGGTGAATTAGCATGGTCTACAAGACGTGAAGTACTAAAGGTAACTTCTTAATTAGATTGCATGGTTGTTAACCGTAGCCAACTTTTTATGTTAACCTGTTCTTGGGCTTCATCAGGTTCTCGGAATTATGGGTGCTCTAGACCCTCATGTGCATAAACGAAATCAACAAAGCCTGCCTGGGTCACATGGAGATGTTACCCGTAATGCGAGTGAATCTGGTCAACACTTTCAGTCTGTGGATGAATTGCCTATGGACCTGTGGCCATCATTTGCAACCTCAGAAGACTATTATTCTACGGTAGCACATCAAACCTGCTAGGACCTTTGTATTTTATTATATGGATGTGTATAAATATATATTTGATTACAATGATGCTCCTCATGGTCACTGATTGCGTTTGCGTTGTCCACACAATCAATGGACTATGGTGATTGGATCCACAACTTAAAATCCATTTATATAATATGCACATCAATATGATAAATGACTGTCGTTGTGTTACAATGTTACGACCACAGGTTGCAATCAACTCGCTCATGCGTATACTTAGGGACCCTTCACTTGCTACTTACCACCTAAAGGTGGTCGGATCTCTTATGTTCATATTCAAGGTATTTAGCATATAGTCATGTGGTTATTGTTTTTTGATTTACTCTTCTTATAAGATTGTATTTTGATATTCTTACCATTTGTGTAGTTTTTTATGTCTAATATTATCTTTTTTGTTGTGAGGTTAGTCGATGGGTCTTGGTTGTGTTCCATACTTACCAAAGGTCAGTGTACAAACATTTCAATTGTGATTGGTTTCGTTTTAGGTTTTACGCACATGTATTAACATGTGTGTGAATGCAGGTGTACAGAAAAGCACATGTACTTTCCTTTTAAATCTTAGTTTGATGGATGTGAATTGTGTTAACGTTCTCTTCCTTTTTTGTACAAAATACATGTTAAGTTTCATGCCTTTGCATTTCCATTTATCAATTTTTCGAAAAGAAACAAGATTCATTTATCATGACTATTCTACTGTCCATTTGCATCTCGAATTAGACCTGTTATTTAGCTTATCGATGGTTCATGTGCTGGTGCATTTACTTTTGATTTTGTCTTTTTGGCTTTAAATGGTGCGTCTTTATTTTTCTTATCTGTAGGTTTTGCCTGATCTCTTACATATAGTCCGGACATGTGATGATGCTTTAAAGGATTTTATAACATGGAAGCTTGGCACACTAGTGTCTATTGTGCGTCAGGTATAAATGTCTTGACGGCTTTTAAGTTTTCATACATGTGATGATTGTGGATGATTTCTTGATGATCACATATGGTATGATGTGCTGTGCAGCATATTCGGAAATATCTGCATGAGTTGCTCGTTCTAATTTCAGAACTATGGTCAACCTTCAGTTTTCCTGCTGCTGGCCATCCTCAACCTGGTTATCCAGTAAGTTTGGCCTTTTCTTATTGGTTACAATTGGTCGTATAATGAGATTGATCTTTTGTGCTTGAAATTGTAGTACTTTTTTTAAAAAGAACTTCCCATTGTGATTTTTTTCTGTCCTCTTGTAATCTTTCTCAGGTTCTGCATCTGGTGGAGCAGCTTTGCTTGGCTCTCAATGATGAATTTCGAACGTACCTTCCTGATATTCTTCCATGTTGTATTCAAGTTCTAAGTGATGCAGAACGGTACAACGATTATACTTATGTTCTGGACATCCTCCGTACCCTTGAAGTGTTTGGTGGTTAGTACTCTTCATTTCTCATTTAATATATTGACATTTATTGATATTAGAAACTTATATTTCAAGTCTTGTAAGAAAAGTCCTTGTAAGACTGGATTAGTTTGTTAATGATATGAAAATATCATAGATTTTTGAGAATTAAATTGGCAACTTGAAGAATTGGATGGAGTGTAATAGAAGATTTTTGGAAGATTTTAAGGGAGTGGGAGTAGGTGAACGATGGGACCAAGCTAGATACTGGGCAACCTTTGGGCATCTGTTTCGACTGAGTTTAGGGATTATTCTTTCTTCTATAATGCTGGATGGTTAGCAACTGTAGTTAGTTTCAAGTTTAATTTTTGTAAATTAGTCCTATTTGAGAGGTCTAGTTTAGTACTTTAGGTTTGATTTTAGTTGGTGGATTTCTAATCCACTTTTTGTACATTCTTTTGTTAAGAAAATCCTTTTAAAAAAATAAATGGTGGCTTGAATTTAAGGAAAGTGGTTGTGTAGATATGCAAGTTCTCCAAGAGTAGTGCAAGAAAGAACCAGATGAAAAAGAAGGAATTTCATTTAGTGAGTTACATGTAAAATACATGCAAGAATTAGAAAATTTGACCCCTTCTTTGTAACATTCACGAATAGAATATTCAAATTTGAAAATCTTGCTTGAATATTGGTTTCTTTTTTTTACTCAAGAATCTAGATGGAACCCAAAATAGTGGGCAAATGTATGCTCCTATTATATCTAGAACAGTTCCTTTGTGTTGATTATGACTTAATAACTGCAGGGTTAAAAAGAAAATTGCTGAAGATAATATGATTCCTTATTAAAAAAAACTGTACCCTTGTTTTGTTCATAAGCTCTATTAATGTAGCTGTCGGAGATACATATTAAAATTTTGGAACAACTCGGTTCCATTGGTAACTACAAAGTCTTGGGAGCAAAATTACTGCATATAAGCACAACTTGAGATTCGAATTCTGCAATCTAAGAATAAGCATCAAGTGGTATTCAACTATTGGTTAACAATTTGGAAGGTAATTGTTGACCATGAGTAGTTACTGACCTTGGCAACTTCAAAGTGATTGGGTATGAAGTTTATTGACTGATGGAAGAAAGCCTTCCATCTATAAGCATAAGGCTCTGGGTTTATTTGTTTAATTTGTGTCTGCATTCTGATAAATAGATTAGTCATCAGATGTTGATGGAGATTTAAAGTGAAGGGGCATCAAATTTTTAGATAGCTTATAATGTTGCATTTATAACTGATAGCTTTATCGTGCCTTTTCTATTTGGATTAACGGATTGTGCAAAATTGCTTGTTATCTTTTTAGATTTGGAGATACAAAGACTTTTTGGGTTTTTGTTTCTAAGGTTGGGTTTTTGTTTCAAAGGTCCCTGAGGCTGGCTGTATGGGACTTTTAAGTTCCAAAGAACATTATGGTTTCCTCTGTTGGAGGCTTGGAGCTCAAAAAGCATTTTATTAAACATTTTTTACCATGATGAAAATGTGAAGCTGCTATTCTTGAGTATATATATGCCAACCTGTATAGACTCATTTCAGTTTCAAAATGTAGGAACATTGGATGAACATATGCATCTTCTTCTTCCTGCACTCATTCGCTTGTTTAAAGTTGATGCTTCTGTGGACATAAGACGTGCTGCTATTAAAACTTTGACGAAACTGATCCCTCGTGTGCAGGTTGTCATCACACCCCCTACTCTCTATTTTTTACTCCAGTTATATTTGGATATATTGTTCTTGGACAACATGTTGATTGTAATGTGTGATTATTATTTTTCAGGTTGCTGGTCACATATCTTCTCTCGTGCATCACTTAAAGCTAGTCTTAGATGGGTCCGTTTCCTTTTCATCACCTGTCCATTAGCTTTATCATCCGATCTTGTTGTGCAACTGTTGGTCTTTTTAGACATTGGTTGAAAATTGTCTTCAAGTTTCTTAAACACATCCTCCTTTTCTGTTGAAACTTTCTAGATGATTCAAACTTTGTTCTGGGTGTTTCGCAACTACTAAATCTATTTTTTTGGCTGCTATTATTGCTTGTTTTAGAACAGATTCCCTTTCCTTTGAAGTGAATTCCAATTAATGACAGCTTGCTTCCATTTCATTGTAATTCTCGTATATTTATTTTATAAATATTTGTTTGAGACCATTTTGTAATGTATAATATGGATGGTTAAACTGTGAAAGTCAGGACTTAAACTTCTATCTTTCTTTAACTTAATGCTCATTCTGTCACTCTGATTCTGTGATTGCATTGCCTGAAAGTTGAGGATGTGAGTTCTGTTTCACTTTTTCGAGCTTTCCATTTTTTTATGTGTATGTTGTTTTTTTGTTTTGTTTTGGGGTGGGGGGCGGTGACTTGTGGATCAGTATGCATGAGTTCCTTCTTGTTTGGTGTGTATCCCCTGAATATTTCTGAGGTTGTTTTTAATGGTTTTACGTTATGAATAATTTGGGAGAACCTTTTCTTCTGTTTGATGTTATAACTTGTGGCTTAAGACTGATCTGGGATCTTTAGTACCGTGGAATACTTATCTACCAATCATAGCAGTTTAAACTTTTGTATTACAGCAAGAACAATGAGCTCCGGAAGGATGCTGTTGATGCCCTTTGTTGTCTAGCTCATGCCCTTGGGGAGGACTTCACAATTTTTATCCCATCAATACACAAACTTCTGCTGAAACATAATTTAAGGGTCTTCCTCATTCCCTGCCTTTAGTGCCTTATTTTTTCTTTAAAAAGAAATTGTTTTTGATTTCTTACTTTTGCTTCTCAAGTAAAAAAGGTTATTTCATTTCAGCATAAGGAATTTGAGGAAATTGAAGGGCGGTTGAAGCGACGTGAACCTCTAATTTTGGGGAGTACAACTTTTCAAAGATTAAGCAGACGGCTTCCAGTAGAGGTTATTACTGACCGTTGGAATGATTTAGAGATTGACCCTTATGATAATGGGTCAGATATGCAGAAACAACTTCGAGGCCATCAGGTATCTCTCCCGTGGCTACATGTTCTATAAGTTGTGTGCGATAGTGTTTCTCACTGCTGCAGTCAAAACTTCTTGGAAGACCAATGTTGTGAGATCATATTTAGATATATGAACATGCTGAGTGCAGTGGCTAGCAGTTCCTAGGCATTTAGGTGTAACTATTACTTATTAGGAATGACATGTCGAGCAGATCGTGTACTGCATAGCCAATTCAAATTTAGTGGCAACTGTTTTGCAAGTATAGAGGTTGGTGTCAAACACAGTGCATAGGGTATGTTACTGCAGAACCTCTTCTTTGAACTTTTGTTTATGTAATTGGTGAATCTTTACGTTGATGCTAATTTCATCTAACTTAGCACGTAATATGGTTGTTAAACATGACAATCTTTCCTTTTATTCGCTATTGGAATTGGCTAGGGTTTATGACATGATCTATTATATTTTATTCAATGCTAGTATTAACTGTTCCTGTTTTGCTGTGCTGCTTATTTATGTCTTTGAGATGCATATTTATTTATTTATGCTAATACTATTTTTTTATTTTATTTTGGCTGTAAGTTGATTTTTGACTTCTACAAATTATATACAGGTCAATGATGGTCGATTACGCACTGCTGGGGAGGCTTCTCAGCGCAGTACCAAAGAAGATTGGGCAGAATGGATGAGACATTTTAGTATTGAACTTCTGAAGGAATCTCCTTCTCCTGCCCTACGAACCTGTGCAAGGCTTGCACAGTTGCAGGTATTACCAAGGTTCTAAATGGCATTAGGGTCTAGTCGGGTGGCAGGCAAAGGGCCAAGCACCTAGATGTATGGGCGGGGGCCTAGGCTGTTTTTTTAATTTTAATTAAATTTGTTATATGACATAAATAAATGTCAACTTATACTTTAAAAGAATACATAATTGTATTGGGATACACAAATTGCAAAATAGAAAGACATAGATTATAATTATTAGAACATATTGAAAACATGGGGAACAAGCATATGATGAGTGTTACATATTTACTTATTTTTATAGTACTTCTTTTGGAGTTTGGGCTCTGATATCCTGCTTTTTGTAGCCATTTGTTGGGCGGGAGCTATTTGCAGCTGGTTTTGTCAGCTGTTGGGCACAGCTGAATGAGACTAGTCAGAAACAGTTAGTTCGAAGTTTGGAGATGGCATTTTCATCCCCAAATATACCTCCTGAAATTTTGGCAACACTTCTTAATTTGGTATATCTTTTTCATTATATTATTACTCCTAAAATCAATGTAACAGGACATGAATCATGTGATTTTAGCTTGGAATGCTTAAAGCCTCGTTGCATGATTACATTTACATATTTGTATGTACGAATGTATATAGTTTTCTCTGTTGAGGGTGTCCATTTATAGTTAAAACAGGAACGTGTCAGTAACATTTTGCTAACAAATGTTATGCATAACATGATTATTATCAATTTATCCCCATTAGTTCAGTTTTTATTGGAGACAGCGTGTTTGTCTATTTGTTTGATCATAATTTGATATCAAAACTATTTCAAACTTTGCTGACTTTTTGTAAGAATGATCCTTAACCATAGACAGCTTGCATCATCAGATAACATTTAAGTTGGGCCCACCAATGTGATCTCTTACTTTCCCTTATAAAAGGATCTCCTACACACACACACACACACACATTTGTAGTCGAGTTCAAGCTATCTATGCGGGACTGATTTTAAGTGAGAGAAATATTATATTGGGATCTCATGGGAAAAAGTGTCCATAAAAAAAACCTACAGTTCAAATTGAAACATACGAAAAATTAGACAAGCACTTGTCAAATAAATAATGAAAAAAAAATTCTATTAGGAATGTTAACCATCACCATATTTCTGCTCTAAGTCTAAATGTCATATATGTCATGGAGAAGAAAAGGAATCATGTATGTTCTGTATGTCATATATATATATATATACACACACACAAACTAAACAACTAGAGGTTCTGTATGAAACAAGGAGAAGAAAAGAAAGGAAACTATGTCCTGCATCAAATTTCTCTTGCATGAGATTCTGTTTCTCTGGTTTGACTTTTGTTGATTTTGTTTAATTAATTGTGTCTGAAGGCAGAGTTCATGGAACATGATGAGAAGCCTCTTCCTATAGACATTCGCCTGCTTGGTGCTCTTGCAGAAAAGGTGTAGTTATATATATTTTTTTACTTTTTTTTGGGGGAGGTTGGGTGGTGGTGGTGGTGCCAGTTTTTGTTCTCTCTTACATGTTTCATGTATGCTTGCTTATCTATTTTACATTTCAGTGTCGTGCATTTGCAAAGGCATTGCATTACAAAGAAATGGAATTTGAAGGAGCGCGCTCCAAGAAGATGGATGCCAACCCTGTTGCTGTAGTTGAAGCACTTATACATATAAACAACCAGTTACACCAGCATGAGGTTCTCTGGAAAAGAAAATCTTTATACCACTTCCGTACTATAATTTGAGGTTTGATGTTTCTGTGAATATTGGCTGCCATTTATGAATAAATTTGTATTTTCTCAGGCTGCAGTTGGAATATTGACCTTTGCCCAACAAAATATGGATGTCCAACTCAAAGAGTCATGGTAACTTTCAGCAGTAAACGTTCCAAGAATTTTCTTTCCCTTGTAACAAACCCTTTTTTTTTCCTGCCACTCTTTGACAATAGGATTTTCAGGAGCCTTTTTTCCGTTGAAAATAATGAAATTTTCTTTTGTAATTGTGTTGTGCCTTTTCCATGCCCTTTGCTGAATTGTCATTTATTTTAAAGAAAGCAACTTTAGTTTCAACTAACATTGCAGAAGATTATGACTCATAATACCTGGTCCACTGCATCTCTGTACGTGTTTAGGTATGAGAAGTTGCAGCGATGGGACGATGCTCTCAAGGCCTACACAGCAAAAGCCTCTCAAGCGTCGAGTCCACATCTTGTTTTGGATGCCACTTTAGGTCTGTATTGCTTATTTTATTGTTGTTTTGGATGCCGCTTTATATTTAATGTGCTATTAAATATGCTGCTTAATATTATTAAATATCTTTAAATCTGTTAGGATCTTGTGACCATTTGTCTTTATATATATTATCAATTTTCCTTGCATTTTGAATATGCTTTGTGTTGGTGGCTTCTTTAGGTCGGATGCGATGCCTTGCTGCTTTGGCACAATGGGAGGAGCTTAACAACCTGTGTAAGGAATATTGGACCCCAGCTGAACCGGCTGCTCGATTGGAAATGGCACCAATGGTTGGTTTGTGATTACACATGGCTTGTTGATGTCCTTACTTCCCTAATTTAACAAATTTGTTTGTGCTAGGCTGCTAATGCTGCTTGGAACATGGGGGAGTGGGATCAAATGGCAGAATATGTGTCACGGTTAGATGATGGTGATGAAACCAAACTTAGGGGCTTGGGGAACACTGCTGCTAGTGGTGATGGAAGCAGTAATGGCACATTCTTTAGAGCTGTTTTGTTAGTTCGAAGAGGAAAGGTACAATTAACTTTTCCTATAATCTACTTTTTGATAATTTAATATACAATTCTATTGATAGATTCTACTTTATGGCATTTAAAAAAAAAGTTATATATCACCTTTTTTAGGTCATGGAATATTCGTGTTACTGTTTTCTCTAATATTTATTAAACCTAACTTGAGTAAGAATATTTGTGAATCAGCAAGGATCAGCCTTACAAGCCATTAGAATATTAAAACCATTGGAAACATTTATGCTTTTCATTAATAAATAGTCAATATAGCTTGTTTTACTATATGCAAAAAATCTACTTTAGTTGAACTTTTTATTTACAGATTAGACAGTATAATACATTGTATTTGCTGGTTAGAAGGACCACTTATTTGAATGAAACAGAATGTCTCTTTGTCCATCATGGACCTGTGATCATTGAGGATTTCCAACTTCACGTTTTGTTATGCAGTCAAGTCAGCTTCTTAGTTTTTATATTATTTGTGCACGGTGCACACACACACACACACACACACACACACACACACACACACACATATATATATATGTTGCTTACAGAGGAGAAACATTTGAAGTTCTCAGTGTAGCTAAAGGATATATTAAGTAGCAACCAGTAAAGGGTGCCTGAACACTTTGGGAACATTCTTTATTTCTTATTGTATTTGACTTATTCTATTTTGTTTTCTATTGTTTCCGGACACAGTATGATGAAGCACGCGAGTATGTTGAAAGAGCTAGGAAATGCTTGGCAACAGAGCTTGCTGCTTTGGTGAGTCTTCTATTTTTTTTCTTTTTCTTTATTAACTCTTTCATTTGTGTGTTATATCTACGAGTCGATGTGATCGGGTTTCACATGCTGAGGTTAAAGCCTTCTGTTGGGATTTAGAAATAATGACCATATTGATTTCAATGCTAATATATTGTCTGTCTGATCTGAGCTTTACTCTACCAGTTTGGGACCTTTGTGCTTAACTACAAACGACCTATATACAGGAGAAGAGGAAATAATGACATCTATTGTTAAAGTCGTGTCTGCGTCTAAGTGTTCAGTATGTTGGATTTTCTAGTCTTAGGTGCAGAGATTGGGAGGACAAAGTTGTTACCTCTTTCGATATGCTTGTTTCCAGTGGTTTGATTTTGTCTTTCCTTTATGTTTTGCACTTGATTGGCTGTTTCTTCCTGTTAAGAGGAGTTTTTACTATATAATAATATTGGTGTGTTATGTTTATAAGTTATGTTTGTATTACTGATGTTATATGGTTTGAAAAACTTGGTCAGAGAAAGCCATACATTCCATTTTCAGCAGAATTACTTTTGATATCATTATCTTCGCGATGTAATATGCTGCTACTACAGTAGCACTCCGCATGTAATAGTTTTTCCCTTCGGATACTGTGATTATTGACTTTCTTCACTCTGTAGGTTTTGGAGAGCTATGAACGTGCATATAACAATATGGTCCGTGTTCAGCAGCTGTCAGAACTTGAGGAGGTTTGCTCTTTGTTTTTTTCATTTTGGGAGGGGTTGCGAGGCAGGAGGTTGTTCCCTTATATATTTGTTGCATGAATTTTAATGTGAAAATCTATAATCAGGTAATTGATTATTGCACACTTCCTCTGGTAAACCCTGTTGCTGAAGGACGACGGGCCCTTATTCGCAATATGTGGAATGAGCGGATACAAGGAGCAAAACGTAATGTTGAGGTGAACATGCTTTATTTATAATTAGTTATTTATAGCTGAAATATGAAAGGATAATGTTTATGTTAAACTTCTGCAGCCCTTACTCTTGTTTTTCTACGAGGTTTGACATGGCCATATTTACTTGGTCATGGCTGGGAAAAAAAGTAAAACTCAGTATTTATGTAATTTATTGATATGAAATTGTCTGTGCATCTGTGTGAATATATAGTATAGTATTTACAATCTTGATATCTACAGATACTAGAAAGTAATTGTGTGATTGCTGCTACTCCAGAAAAACCTAAGAGAACTAGATTATTCCATCAAGTTCTGTTTCATGCCTCCATACAATTGGACTGGGGTTATCAGTAATTAACACCAGCTCAAGAACATATGCATGCCAATACACATCTCATGGTTGGTGTACTGAAACTTTTCTGGCTGCATCAGCTACTTCTAAATGCGACCATACTTGAATATGCAGGTATGGCAGGTACTTTTAGCAGTTAGAGCACTTGTTCTACCTCCGACAGAAGATGTTGACACTTGGCTTAAGTTTGCTTCCCTTTGTCGGAAAAGTGGGCGAATTAGTCAGGCTAGATCTACTTTAGTCAAACTCTTACAGGTTGGTGATGCATAATTATCAAAGGATGTTAGCTTGCATTTATTCTCATTTTGTTTGTTTGTTTGTTTGAACATTGTTTAAATTGTGTTCAGTATGATCCTGAAGATGTTACTCATGAAAGCCTGCGGTACGATGGGCCTCCACAAGTGATGCTTGCATATTTGAAATACCAATGGTCGCTTGGAGAGGATGTTAAGCGCAAGGAAGCATTTGCAAGGCTACAGGTAGAAAATGTTTCCCTTTTTGTGTAAGCACTAATGAGCGAGTACTTCTGCTTCAACTACCTATGCACTACCTACTTCCAAAATTTCTTATTGTGTAATTGTTTGGCTGTCGCAATGTGGTTCAGAATTTGGCAATAGAGCTTTCAAGTCCACCCAGTATTCAACCAGTTACACCAACTGGCTTGATGAGCTCTAGTAGTCCAAGTGTTCCACTTATCGCCCGTGTGTATCTCAAATTGGGAGCCTGGAATTGGGCTCTTTCTCCTGGATTGGATGATGATTCTATACAAGGTATTTTTTGCTTATCTAAGTTCCAGATAACGGCAGCAGAAATTATCAATCTTTTGTTGATTAATTATAATTTGTGTAGAAATTCTCAATGCCTTCCGCACTGCAACTCAATGTGCCAATAAATGGGCCAAGGCATGGCACACGTGGGCACTGTTTAATACAGCAGTGATGTCACTTTATACTGTAAGAGGTTATGCAAGTGTTGCGTCACAGTTTGTTGTTGCAGCGGTCACTGGATATTTTCACTCAATAGCATGTTCAGCGAATACCAAAGGTGTTGATGATAGTTTACAGGTAAATATTGTTCCTTGACCAAGCCTTATTTGCAACACGAATGCCATTCTGGACTTACCTGTTCAGCCTGAGCCAGATTTGGGTATGTTGTATGATTGTGTTCAATTTGTCTTTGTACTGCCTTTGAAGAGCTCGGCTTTTCACTTGATTTCTGTTCTAAAAATTTCTCTTTTATACAAAATCACCTGCTTTCTTTGAAATTTAGTAATTTTTGATAACTTTCTGGTTTCTATGTATTGCAAATTTTCAATGGCTTTACAACTTCAGGTTCTTGCATGCAAACTGCGATTTCTATAATCTGAGAAAGGCATTCATGCTGTGAAAATTGGGTTATGTGGTGGGAATCTAAGTATCTTCTGCTATCTGTGATTTGTGAGGATTGTAATAGATATCTGACTATGCATTTGTATATCCTGATAAAAGCATAAAAGGAAAGATATTATTCTCATTTGTAATATCTGTATTATTTCCCAAATATTGTTTGTCATATAATTTCTGTTATGTGCTTCAGGATATTCTTCGTCTTCTTACGTTGTGGTTCAACCATGGAGCTACTGCAGAAGTGCAAATGGCACTACAGAAAGGGTTTGCACATGTTAATATTAACACATGGCTGGTGGTTTTGCCTCAAATAATCGCCAGGATACATTCTAATAACTATGCTGTGAGGGAACTGATACAGTCGCTTTTGGTGCGAATTGGACAAAGTCATCCACAGGTATGCTTTTGATGATCTTTTACTTGTATTTTGATGATTTTGTACTTTGTACTATTTTATGAATATCAAGATTGCGAATTTGGTTTGTAGGGCTAGATGTTGATGTACCAGTAAAATTTCTTACATTGATTTTTTATTTGAAGTTTCATACGCGTGTTTTTGTATTTGTTTGTTTACCATAATATGTCAATTAAAACTAGCATGTGCTTCAAAAAGGATCTATCCTTGATTATCTCCTGCATTGTTTGTTATATGTGAAGGGGCGGGAGAGGCCTTGTCATTTGTCTTTTTGCATCAATCCTTCACAACACAAAGTGATCCATTTTCAGTCTGAGTTTTATCTATTTTACTGATAGAAGAACAGAGATCAAGCATGTGAATATTATTCTACTGATTTTTGGTATTTTTTAATGACACAAATTCTTGGATGGCATTCCACTTTCAGTCTGAGTTTCACAATGTGTAGTGGAAAACCAATCATGTATATGTTATTTGATAAGAAACAACATTATACAATAAATAGAAATATTACCAAGGACAAGTTGAGGGATTTGCAAGTACCAAGGGATTTAGGATAAATCAGTTAGAAATGAACTACAAAACATTAGATGGAGGATTTGAAATGCACCACATGATCTACAAAGACATAAACAAGGAATTTACGAATGAATCTTTTCAAGTAGTCATGTGTAATTCGCTTTCAAAATGTACTAGTTATTCAAGTGCCTCCCTTTAATCTTTTATTGTGCTGCACTACAGATCTCTCACCCAAACATACCATAAAGCAAACAAAGCCGAAACTAAAACTGTCAACTACCTACACAATGAGCTAAAACATTCTTCAGTCAGACTAGTTCTTTATTTTAGTGACTCCTTTTCACTTTATAATTATGGATTTCACTTGATATACGAGATGTAGCCTCCAAGTGTGTCGTGCCTTTGCGCTGCCTTAACTTGTACGTTAAATCTCATTGGTAGTGCTACCCACACACCCATTTTTTACTTCTCACACACCCCTCTCAATTTCTGGTCGCTGGATCAAATAAATTGAAGAAGATCAATGGCCAAAAGTTAACAAGGGTGTGTGGGAGGTAAAAATGGGTGTGTGAATAGTACTATCCGTCTCATTTTGTGAAGTTCCTGTAGCATGTCTTGCAGCAACTATAAATGCCAACAATTTATATAATTGAGACTTGCTGAAGTACTATAGTAACTCAATTCCTTTTGCAGGCTCTTATGTACCCTCTTCTTGTAGCATGTAAATCAATAAGTAATTTACGTAGAGCTGCAGCTCAAGAAGTGGTTGACAAAGTTCGACAGCATAGTGGTGTCCTTGTGGATCAGGTGAATAGTTCAATTTAATTTCCATCAACTTTCCAAGTTTTTTCTCCCTGTTTGGCAATAAAAAACCCTTACAGAAAGTTGATTTTGGCTACAGGCACAGCTTGTGTCAAAGGAACTAATCCGGGTTGCAATACTTTGGCATGAAATGTGGCATGAGGGTCTGGAAGAAGCTAGTCGCCTGTATTTTGGCGAACATAACATTGAAGGAATGCTAAAAGTATTGGAGCCACTGCATGAAATGCTTGAGGAAGGAGCTAAAAAGAACAAAACCACCATAAAAGAGAGAGCATTCATTGAGGTTGGTTTCTTCGCTTTAGCTGCACTTGGTTTTAAAATCATTTCTGTATCTTGTGCCAGTCAACATTAATTTTCCAACCTCTTGAATAATTAACTGTGAAATTAAACGCCAAATCAAAGTATTAAATCCTACATGAAATAAACTGCTGTTTCACTTTCTCACCCTTCAAACCTTCGCTGGAACTCTATGCTTAAGTTTTTAACTTTTGACTACATCACCATGGTGTGAATCTTAGGCTTATCGTCATGAATTGCTGGAGGCCTATGACTGTTGCATGAAATATAAGAGAACAGGGAAAGATGCTGAGCTTACTCAGGTATGAAGATTTTCTAGAGCAAAGTGTTCGGTGGTTTTACTTTTTGAATTAGTTAAGCCTTTTCTTTCTTCAAGAATGACTTGAATTCATTAGTATCTTCGAACTGTTAGGTCATAAATGGTCAATCTGTTATCGTGTGTGTGTGAGTTGGATCCTTATTCTAGATACAATGGAAACATACTTGCCAATTCATGGTTTTCCTTTATTATTTTGTTTCTCCACTATTGAAGTCAGTTGTATTGTGTGAGCCTGCTCTTTCCAACAACTTACCTGTTACACTTTCCAACTAATCTCACTTACATTCAAGCCTACACTTGCCTTTTCTTTTGTCATTAGTTTTAAAGTTTGTTTATTTGTGATTAGTATGAACTGTGTTAAACTTTTTTCATCAATTTTTCAGTTGTATAACTATACAGTTAAATGGATTTAATATGGATGTTAACTGCTTCTCTACAGCAATGCATAGGTTTGTGGCATCAATTTTTTTTTTGAGTTATGTATACTAATTATTTAAATTATGCGTTGATTAGGCTTGGGATCTTTATTATCATGTATTTAGACGAATAGATAAGCAGCTGCAGAGTCTTACTACTCTGGACTTAGAGGTAAGGACATCTTTTTCTCCTTTCATGTTTGACTTCTTGCATTGTCATTATATATGCACTGACATTTTCTCTACATATGGTTACTAGTCCGTTTCACCAGAGTTGTTGGAATGTCGTAATTTGGAGCTTGCTGTTCCAGGCACATATCGTGCTGGTAAGCACACAATTTCACAATAGTCGACATGTATTGGCATTCAACCTGAGTTAATAAATTGATAAATTTCATATTGCAGAATCTCCAGTTGTAACAATTGCATCATTTGCACGCCAACTTGTTGTCATAACATCCAAACAAAGACCAAGGAAATTGACGATTCATGGGAGTGATGGTGAGGATTATGCCTTCTTGCTGAAGGGACATGAAGATTTGCGCCAAGATGAACGCGTCATGCAGGTATCTCTTCCTCTTTACCTAAATAATGGTTAAATATTTGGATACCAAGGTTCCTAAGTTTGTATTTCTTCTTTCTGTATAGACCTTAATATTTCTCCTCGCTATGTTAATAACACATGGACATTTTTAGCTTTTTGGTTTGGTGAATACACTACTGGAGAATTCAAGAAAAACTGAGGAAAAGGATCTCTCCATTGAACGATATTCTGTCATTCCATTGTCTCCAAACAGTGGACTAATTGGTTGGGTTCCAAATTGTGACACGCTTCACCATCTCATCAGGGAGTACAGAGATGCCAGAAAGGTGAGTTGGTTCCCTTTGATTGCTTTTTTATTTTTATTTTTATTTTTTTATATTTTTTTTTATATATGTTAACATAGCACCACTTCATCTTGTTAACTGTGAGAATCATGGTTATAAACATATGGACAGTATTTCCTTTTAAGCTGATTTGTGAGGATAATTATACCCATGGATAAAGTCAGCTGTTCTGATGGTCAGTTCATATCTCCTGCCCATGTAGGGGGGTAGCGGAGTGTCTCCAGCCTTACATTAAGAGGGAGTGTTAGCATAGGCTTGCATTGTCTGTGTATGTAAAGGGGTGTGTTCCTAGACTGGTGTAGTTGTATTTATCGGAGTGTTATAAATGCTTTCTTGGTTTCAGATCACTCTAAATCAAGAACACAAGTATATGCTAAGTTTTGCTCCGGATTATGATCATTTGCCACTCATAGCTAAAGTGGAAGTATTTGAGTATGCCCTGCAAAATACAGAGGGAAATGACCTTGAAAGGGTATGGTTCTTACCAACTGCATATTCTTCATGTATTTATTGGTTGCTTTGAGTGCCTTTTCTCAAGGTGTATAGAGCTGCTTTTGATAGGTTCTTTGGCTGAAAAGTCGCACTTCTGAGGTATGGCTGGAGAGGAGGACAAACTATACGAGAAGTTTAGCAGTCATGAGCATGGTAGGTGTTTTATTTGTTATTTGCAACACGCGGTGTACACACACACACACGAGCATATATGTGTTTTTCGTTGTAGTATTCATACATATGTATGTAAATGAGAATGAGAATGCGCTGATTTTAAGAAAAGTTTAAGACTACATTGCCGAATGAGAATGCCCTCATTTTAAGAGGAGTTAGGACCACATTGTGGTACCAACTGCCAAGTGATATGGTGATTCCAACCATATCTTTAGGTATCTTTCGAAGATCATCCCTGCCAAAGGTCTAGTTGTTTCCGAATAAATATTAAATACATAACACCTATGTTTTCAATAAACATAAAAATGATAAAGATGATAATTAAATGATTAAACTATTCCAATTTGGAAAAAATTTCTATGGATGATCCTTTCATGGGTACCTATGAAAATGAACGGATTTGACTTATGGGATTTGTGGGGTGGTGGATAACCACAATGTGGCCATTAAACATCTCACATGTTTCTGCTTGTGAAATTATGGACTAACTGAATTTTATCAGGTTGGGTACCTTCTTGGCTTAGGTGATCGCCACCCAAGCAATCTTATGCTGAACCGCTATAGGTATGTAATTGTTGATGAATGAAATTTGGACCAACTAGTAGTGGATTGGTAACTTGGATCTGATATTCCCTTGTTAACTTTGGAGCATCTCATATTCTGTTGCTTACAGTGGGAAGATCTTGCACATTGATTTTGGGGACTGCTTTGAGGCCTCTATGAACCGGGAAAAGTTTCCTGAGAAGGCATGACACTACATTGCAATGTGCCTTTAGTTAATGTTTAAAACACAGTTCCATATATAATCACTATAAATATTTATGTATTTTCAGGTCCCCTTTCGGTTGACTAGAATGCTTGTGAAAGCAATGGAAGTTAGTGGTATAGAGGGCAACTTCCGTTCAACTTGTCAAAATGTGATGCAAGTTCTACGAACACATAAAGATAGCGTTATGGCAATGATGGAGGTATGGTGACAAGATTGTCGTGTTCATTAAGCCTTTATAGATATATATATATATATATATATATATATATGTATGTATGTATGTATATATATGTATATATTCATATATATATGTATATTATTTTATTAGGATTTAGGGTAAATTCATTCTGAAGCATTTTACTTGGCACCGATTCGACTAGGATAATAATCGGCCATTTTCTGGATAAACCTGCAAGGAAAATTGATCAAAGAGTTATATGAACTATTATTTACAGCAATATAGGTGATAACATCCAGGTCAAGATATCCCATAGCTGGGTCTTCATCTAATGCCATTGAAAAGCATCCATTCACAGCAAGCAATAGTAATCTAAAATTTCAAAGTAATGGGGTGGAATTGTGGATGGGTGTGGTTTTGTTAATACTGATGGTGCTGCCCTATTGAACGAACAACAGTAAATTGTTTCTCCTTTGAATCCTTTAGTAAGGAAGCTAATATTTAGTTTTACCTGTTTTCAGGCCTTTGTCCACGATCCTCTCATCAATTGGCGTCTCTTCAACTTCAATGAAGTTCCTCAAATGTCAATGCATGGAAATAATAATGTTACTCCTGTTGTGGATGCTGAAGAACCTGCTCAAAATAAAGAGCTTCCCCACCCTCAACGAGGTGCTCGTGAAAGGGAACTTCTTCAGGTATTTCAGAAATTCAGCTTGGGATGCTTGAAAATGATGCTTTTGGTTATGCTCATTATATTGTATTCCGTGCAGGCTGTCAATCAACTGGGTGATGCTAATGAGGTCTTGAATGAGCGTGCTGTGGTTGTCATGGCTCGGATGAGTAACAAACTTACTGGACGTGACTTTTCTACTGGCTCCACTGTAGCTTCCAGTTCTATTCATGCAATTGACCACAGCACGCTGATTTCTGGAGAGAGTCGAGAAGTTGAACATGGTTTATCTGTTAAGCTGCAAGTTCAAAAGTTGATTATCCAAGCATCATCTTACGAAAATTTATGCCAAAATTATGTCGGGTAAGATGTTTCCAAATTTTCCTCTCATCTCCAGTTTCTTTAAACATAGATTTAGAATAATTAAAACACGTGTGCATGTGTATTCATTCAATCCTTTCTTGTCCGACATGAATGGGGCTTTGACGTATGAAGTTTATTGGTTTTAGACAACCTATGATTGGTTTGGGATCTCGATGCCCTAAATGTCGCATCTGACACACCTATTTGGTCGGATCAGAGCCACCTAATGCCTACACTCGTTGTCGCTCGATCAGCATTTGGCGAGTGAATGGCTAAATTATTACATAACGGATGAAAAGTTGAAAACCAATCAATCTAGATGCGGACGTCATGCTGAAAGTCCGTTTGTCTAACGACGTTTCTTGTGCTTCTTGCAGGTGGTGTCCGTTTTGGTAAGCAGCGGTCAGCTGTACATAATGTATATATTCTTTGTACATACTGCGTGGGCCACAGCGTGGCCTTGTTAGGAATATGCTGTGTTTCTTGTAGAATATGTGCCAACCAGTGGTATAAGGTGGCTGTTGGATATGTTGTTTGTGTAAATAATAAATTATTAAGTGCAAATGTTTTCAAGTGCGAGACTCGATTTGTTTGATGTTATTGCATCTTAGTGATGGGTCATGTTCTCCTAGACTCCAAGACCAAGAAAATTGTAGTCTCCCGCCATTCGTCATTTGATTTTAGTCCAATGGTAGGTGATTGTTTTGTTTTTTGGTGGTTGTACTTTCTCCTCTACCATTGGATTAAGGAAGTTTTAACGAAAAGCCAATGATACTATTCACTTTACTTTTTATTTTATCCTCATGAGACTCCTGGTAATATCAATTTGGTGGGTTGGGCCATCAACTTATTTTATTCTTATCGATGGGTTCCAGGGCAAAGGCCAGCAAAGTCCAAGGATCACAATACACAAGAGGGCCCAGTTACAAGATAATCACAATGCAAAAACCAAACCAACAGTTTTGAGCTCAGAAACAGACAACCCAAACAGAAAACCCTACATTCCTGCAACCATTGCCGCCACCGACGCGCTGTCGAGAAACCGCTGCATACCAAAACTTCAACCCGACACCTCCAGCTAACAAAATTCGCACGAGTGAAGGAGAAGAAATCGAAGGAAGCTAGTGAGAGATAACCCACCAGCAACAAAGCCACTGAAGACAAATCCATGGAGTCTAAGGATTGTTGGAACCAGGTGGGAAGGGTAGGAAAAGGATGGAAGAAAATCATGGAGATGGATGGTGGGAAAAGAAAAAAGAGGACGGGAAAGGGAGATCGGAAGTGATGGCTGAGAAATTTGATTTTTGGAGGAAATGGCAGATCGAAGCGGAAGAAAAAAATAGAAACTGAAAAAAGAAAAGGAAGCTAGCTAGGGCAGGCTGCGGATGGGGTAACGGAAAAGTAAGAAGAGACTCTCACAGCAGGGAGAGAACCTCTCACATGACAGGGAAATCACAAAACGACATGGGTGGCTCCGGCAGGGTTAACACAGTTTCTTCCCCCGTCTTCAGCCACGGTTTTACATGTTCCAGAAATTTCGCAAAGCATCTAAACCCTGGGCACAGCTATTGTGATCAAACGTACGCAAAACAGAAAAACGATTTGGTTACCAAACCAAACCTAATTAATACCCGAAAAAAAACATTTGAGACTTTAACCCACTTGCTTTTCCTCTCACCTCTAGAAATGTGAGATATTTCATTGTTCGTGAAACCCTAAATGTTGTTGGAGTAAATAATCGTCAACAAGGGCATTCTAGTGTGTTGTAGATTCTTACTTGTATTCCGTAAGTTGACCTAGTTATGTAGGGGTGCAACTCGAGCGTGTTGGGCGGGTTGGAAGGTCAACCCAATCCTAACCTCTAACTTTTACATTTCAAGCTCAGGTTTGGGTTAAGCTTCATTTGGGTTCATTTGGGCTTGGGTTTAACTAGGTTAGGGTTTACTTGGGTTGGGTTCGGGTTGCCTAACTTTTTCAAATTTAATCTTGTAACAACTTATTTATCAAGAATTCTTAAAAAAATTAAGCCAAGTAGCATCAAAGTTAGCTAACTTTAGTTTCATAAATCCATTTACTATAAAGCTTTAGGATTTAGAGACTACAAATATGGGTTGACTAATCAAAACCTCTTATTCCTTAAAAGCTTAAGTAATTATAAAGGGTAATTTATTAAAAAAAAAATATTAGAAAGCGTGTTGGCTTTTGGACTTGGCTCACTTGGGTGTAGTATGAGCATTAATTGATATGGGTTACAATCTGGTTAGATTGGGGTTGGTTACTTGGGTTGGGTCGGGGATGGACAACCAAATGATCAACCCAACTCAACCCAATCAATGAACGGATTGAAATTGGGTTGGGCTCGGACGGGTTATAACTAAAAAAAACCCACTTATTCGGGTTTAAAGTCAAGTTGGACGTGGATGGGTTCGGATTGGTTCAACCCAAGTTGCATCCCTACATTTATGCAACCGTTAATTTCTTGTGGCGGTGAACTCCAAGTTAGCTAGAAATAAATTAATCTCAATTGCTAAAATCACGATCAAATTTTCACTATATCACCTACATCTGATCGTTATGTAGCCAATATTTAATTTTCGTACATTGAGATTGATTTCTATCGTGTTAATCAAATTTCCAATTCTTTTCCACTTCAAAAATCAATCAGTAAAGTACAAGTAATGTATACCGAGCAGCAGTTTCTATCAAAATTCATGTAAGAAACCAACTGACACAGAAGTGGGAGTGGAAAGTGGGGCAATGAGATGAGAAAACATCTAATTAATTGACTCGAATCGGAAAGCAAATTTTCGGACGAAGAGTAGGAGAGATGACAACGCAGCTTCTCTTATTCGTCTGTTATTGAATTCGCTTTATAACAGAGACAGTTCCGGCAGAGGGGGCGGTGTCGCTCCGGCCGAATCCTTCACAAGAAATGGCCCACAAAATCGAATTTTAGACGTACAGGAGGGACATTTGCTACTTCTAAGCCCAGCAACAACATAAAATATCACAAGTATTTATAGGCCTTGGACAGCAAGAACCTTCTGTACAGGCGAGTGTTACTTGAGCAAGGGGCATTTCGTACCAATCGGTAACTAAAGACGCCAAAGCAAGATGCGAATGTTCCCCAAATTCCAAGGAGGCCTACATCTGTCTGCGCGAAACATCATATACAGTGGGTACTTGCACTGGTTACGTAGCGAGTCTTTTCTTATGCTTGCTCTGCACAAGGCTTAGTAGGAAATCTGTAAATATGTGCTCGTAGTCTGGCATTTTGCCGTAACCTGTAATTCGTTCAAAACATTCAATACACACCATGGAAACTTTGCAACTGTCAACATACAGTAGATTAAGTGACGTGATACAGATATTTGCGAGGATGTAGAGTAAATGCAAACAAACTGTACTTGCCTGGAAAGTAGTTGATGTCAATGACATAAAAAACATCCTTTGTCCCATACTCTCGAATCATATCAACATTGAATAGCCGAAGGCCCTAGAAAAAGTCCAGTGTTAACTTCTACCATTGCACAACGAGAGAGAGAGAGAGAGAGAGAGAGAGAGAGAGAGAGAGAGAGAGAGAGGTAGAGGTTACCAATCGTTGGCGGAGCTCCCTTGCAAGGTTCTCTAACAAAGGCCGTTGAGGAAGTTCTGCAACAATAATGCCATTTTTAAGTAAGGGGCCCAAGGACCAATAAGGTAGTTTTAGCAACGTATCATTGAAACAGCATTTTGCAAACAGAAAGGAAAATCATACTAGTTTGAAGAAAAGAGGGAAAAAACTTTTTATTATAACAACCAATATATTAAACATGTTTAAAGGATTTTACCAGCAACACTAGGGTCAAGGTCTGCATCGTCTGCTGAAGCCGCAGCACATGAAACCCTTGGGAAACGGAAGACACCAGCAAGCTTTTCTAGTTCACGTTTACTGATATTGGGAAGAGAGAAACGCCTTACAACCTTTATGGCTTCCCCAACGATATAAACTTTAAAGAGAACACCACCTACAATGCGGCAAACAAGAGGTAGAAAAAGTATAATTAGAACTACAACGTGGTTGAAAAAGATATAGTAATCAAGTACCAGTTGCCACATTATACCGTGATTTACAAACTCCTGCAGGACCAAGGGAGGTTCGAGTTCTGAGAGGGAGCATTTGTCATAAGCAAGAAATAGTTCATGTGACTTGGCACTACCATCCACAACCAGTGGTTTGACAACTGAAATACAAAATAAACAGATGTCAATAGTTGAAGTATCCAAGTCAGGATTCATCAGTCTGCAATAGCTGACAACAAAGCTCCCCTACCAAATTGTTCAAAGAAGCCTGCCTCCTGCCAATCATTATGACTATACATACCATGAAAACGTTAGCCATGGAAATCCAGAGGATCTCTAGGCTATATCAATAAATCCTTGTGCAACCATCACGTTGGTATGTAGATGCCATAATCGGTTTCATTCAGAGGAGGAAACTGTGTCCTAACACTAAAAGAAAAAACCAGTGCCCCTGAAAACACACCCAAAACACACAAGAAGAAAGATAAAGTAACTGTACCCAGAGGCAACTTTAGCCCAGCTTTATCAACTTCATTTGGAATAGATGTTGGATCTTTAGTGACAATCAACTGCTTTGGAACACCAACTGTGCCTATAGGAACCAAAATGAAAAAAATCTAACCACAACTTTTCCTGTATACAATCCACAGTTTTCATAAAGAGTAAAGGAGAAAAAAATACCATAGCAGTCAGACAAGTTTAGATCAGCCACTTCCTGAAGCATGGACTGGCGGTTGTATAGATGTTCTACTGAATTTGGGGGATCAAGAACAGTTACTTCTGGATGTTTTTGTCTGTAATCCTACAAAGGAAAGGCTGGGAAAGTAAACACCAACAACAGACAGATAAACTCCCAGGACTCTGCTCAGGTGGTTTAATGGGGAAAATGAGATTGACTTTTCATGAATAAAGGATAGACCAAAAGAAAACTGGTATGTTGTACTTGGCCCAAGGATCTACAAATTTTAACCAGAACCTGCATTTTAAACAACAATGGAGTTCCTAGTCTCCAACTCACTGCATTCAATACATCTTTTAAACCATCTCACAAACAATATTCCAGCATTAACACAAAGCAACCTTTTATATCATTCAGAAGTACATACAGCACCACAAGTTCATTTCCAATACACGACAAAGGAGAAGGAAGACAAGAAAGCATCTTGGAATTTGTATGGACAAACCTCAATAACCTCGGACCACTCTTTTCCCGACAACTGGAAGGAACAAAGTTTTGTTAGATATATTAAATATGGCATATACTTGTCAAAATACAATGAACAAATTAATTAGTAAAACAAAAGGGGAGGGGGATATTGAATGGCATGATCAACGAGTCCAAATCTTACAACCAGAGGCAGCCTTTAACTAGAAAAAATGCTTTTAAGATTGGAAAAACTGTCACAGGTGAGAACGAAAAGGTCTAAAAGAACATATGAGCACTCACCTTATGCAAAACAACATCAAAGGGTCCTTGATCTGAAAGTGGCTTGTTTACATCAATTGCAATGAAGAGGATCCCCTTATTCCTGCACCCCAGAAATGTTTTACTAAATCGAGTGTCCAATCAGTTTGCACCAGTTTCAAAACTTGGGTTCAGCAGCGTAAAAATTATAATAATGACAAAATAAAATAAAAAACCAACCAACACACCGAAGAACCATTCAAAAGATGTGAAAGGGCAGGAGGCAGCTAGAAAATCCTTTCAATTACGATGCTAAAATTATGAGTTAAAACTCAAAACTCTTTTAAGACAAATTTATCACGAAACTGAAGGACGTAGGTAATATCTTTGCAGTCCTATACTTTATACAAGGTTTGAAAATGTACACATAGCAAGTCAAGCTTATGGCTGCGACTCGTCAAGAGTCTGACTCTCGAGCACAAGTAACAATCTGCACAGTAGCAAACCTGTTTATGTGCAGCTCATCTGCTACACAAACAGGTAAGTAGCAAAAGATTCATTCAAATCATTCAACTACAAATGTAAAGGCACCTAAAAGAAGGGGCAAATTGTCCACCCCACTTAGTCCCAAATTCATATGTGCAATTACGTAGGGATGAAGGATAAGATTGTAAATAAGTACTCTAAGTAAGACAGAAGTGGGAAAATCATTATTGTTTTTAGAAGTTTTTGGAAAACAGAAGCAAGCACCAAGAATTGACTTTGGGTTCCTCTTAACCCCCAAAATGGTATATGTGATGGAATATTCCCCCCATTTGTCTCAGTCAGAAACACCAAACACCAAGATTCCAAAACCCACTGGAGAAGAAGCTTGGATGGAAAAGCCAAGCAACACACTTTTCCCTTGATCAATATTGCCAAAGCTTAAAACAATATAGACAAAAACATCCATATCCCCCTCCAATCACACACCCACTGCAACCCAAAAAAAGCCACTTTCTTTTTCCTTTGTTTCTTCTTTTATGCTCATAAAATCAAAGACATGCAAACTGAAACTAGAAAACAAGAGATACGCACACATAAGGAAACTACACAACAAAACCTCACAAAGCTTCAAAATTTCACATACATACAAGTATATAGTTACACACACACACACACACACACACACACACACACACACACAGAGATATATATATATATATATATATATATATATATATATATATATGCAAACACATGATAAGAATGTGTAGTGTGTGCAAATGGTAAAAAGATTGGTGGGTTTTTTATACAACATACCTAGCCAAGACAACGAGTTTGGGCTGCAAGAAGCTCTTCTTCTTCTTGGAGGTCAAGGCGTACCCGACGACAAGTTTCGGCGGCTGAGAAATCCCAAAGCTGACGATCGAATTCAATTCTCTCTCATTTTCTCCATTCTCCTCCCCCTCCGCTCTTCCGTCGTAGCAAGGAGGAAGCTCGCCGTTCAGCCTCATTTCGGCACCAAATCAAAATCCGAAAGAACCCCAATTCAGAAATCGATTCACGCGTTTCAAATTCCCAATCTATTCCAGGAAATGAAATCCAAATACGAATCCGGAAGCGGGAAGAACAGGGACGGACAGATATAGATAGATTGGAGTGAGGAACAATTGGTTTGCTTGTCCCTGTCTCAGACCAAGATTTTATCTCTTGTGTATATATAAAATGGGCACGCGACTATATATAGATGCGCGAATGGCGCGTCGTGTGAGGTGGATCCTACTGCGGAGACTAGTTAACGAACGGATCAGATACTCCACGCGGGCGCGTGCGCGAGTGGGGTTGTGGGAAGTGTTCGTTCTACAGTGAGAGTAAAATGAGGGAGGAAATGGAGGAGGAAGGAGTGGATATTGCGAGGGAATATTCAATTTGCAGGCGACACACGAGAGAGATGCGCCTCATTAGTCACTGTGTGTATAATTATACTGTTTCTTCTTTTTGAAAATGACTAACCGGTGGATTTGCCACGCAAGTTTATCTTTTCGTAATTGTAAAGACACATAGAAACATTTTAAACTTCTTTTGACCATCATGTCTAGAAATCGAACATATAACATGCCGTGTTCTAAAATTGTCCTTAACAACAGAACCGCAATGGTTGTAATAATTATAACATTTAAATATAAATAAAAATTTAATAAATATGATTTGTGGGAATCGGCCAAACGCTCATTTTCCCTGTAACTTCTCTCTTTTTTTTTTATGCTTTCGCAGAGGAACCGACAAAACATCGGATTCTGGGTGGAAATCTGGTATTATATATGGTATAGTGAATGGAACAACTTATTATCGTGACCAATGGCCATTAATTGAATAGATTCATATTTAAATGTAGGATTAGTTAATTCGGATTCATATTTAAATGTCAATTGCTTTACTCTAATGCAAAATATTCAATATTTTAATTTTAGGAGAAAACATGTAAATTGCCTGTAAGCATTTCTTCACTTTAACTGTTGAATCAATGACATTTTAACCATTATGTTATATAAATATGTTGTGTGTATGCGTTTTTTTCTCTTGGACGCTCGAATCTCATCTTATAACGTAAAATAATAAATGTTCTTGTTTAACAACTTAACATGTGTATGTACTACTAGCACTCTCACACATGTTGCGCATGTTCTGCAATTATTGCTCAAGAAGGTTTTTTTTATATTTATTTTATTTTATTTTTTAATTACTATAATTTAGGGGATGGGAGAGTTTGCATGCGTGCGTAATCTCGAGCCCAAGATGCATGGGAAGTCATAACCGTGGAATTGGCCTTTTGAGGGTACAAAATATCATATCATTAACGAAATGTTTTTTTAGGAAGGGGGAATATACTCTTTGCAAAAGAGGCAGAGGATATGCTCGGAGTTAGGCCTACTTATCTTAATCCCAAACATGAGCATCATCATTTTTAATCTTTTTTTCTTGTTTGTTTTCTCCATTTGCCGAAAGGACAATACTAAAAAATTGGTCATCCATCGTTAGATGTTTCTTGTTATTAGTTATATTCATAGGAAACCTTTAAAGAGAACGGATCCTTATTATTATGATTTTTTATATAAAAATGGAGATTAGTTGTAGGGTCCACACCACATCGAATTTTAACAATCCGAACCATCTATTTTTCAAGTTGCACCTCATAGATTATCCTTGCAAAATATTAACCAAATCGGAAATGTTTAAAACATCTAATTGAGTTCAAAGAAATTAACGAATACTTTGTGATATAAGAAATAATGAAATTTTATCTTGATAATTAAATAGGCAAATGGATTCGGATTGAATTGAATTTTTGTAAGCATAATTTATGAATCAAGACTTACAAAATAGACTGTTCAGATCGTTAAAGTTCGATGTGTTGTGGGCCCCCTACCTAATCTCATTTTTTTTTTTTAAATGGGAATTTCTTTGCATAAGGAGCTTGTATATTCATATAGGTATATATTAATGGTCATTCACAGACACATGAAAATAATTGTTGGCCATTTATGTATGTCGTGTATATCAACAAATGACAATCGTCTACCCTTTTGAGACAAAAAGTAAACTCGACATATATAGGGGGTAGAGATGCCAATTTGTTATGAAAATACTTACACAGTTCGAACTTAAACTTGTATGAAAAAGTTAAATAGTGATCACTGATCGATGAAAAATTCCGCTAATAATTAATCTTTTGCTCTTGGATTAGATTAGATGCTTTTAGACTTAGTTTGGCTGTCACAAATATTCTTTTTGCTTGTCAATATGGTTTACTTGAACCGAAAGCCATCTACTAGCAAAAACAAGTCCACTGCACAGTTGTTAATATCAACGTTATATATATATATATATATATATATATATATATATGAGTACAGATCCTTTCCGGATCTTAAAAAATGGAGCCCAAAGATCAAATAATCCAGGCTATTGAAATTTGATCAAACGGCTATAATTATTATAACTTTAGAAGGACCCCCTGTTTGTAGCCGTTGGATCAAATTTCAACAGCTCGGATCATTTGATCCTTAGGCTCCCTTTTTTTAGATCCGGAGAGGATTGTACTCTATATATATGTATGTATGTTTATATATATTTATGCACCACTAGCAGTGCAAGACAACTTTATTTTATTTTATTTTTGAACAAACGATAATATCTACACTAAGGGGAAGGGAGTGAGTTTAGCCTCACAATAGGCTAGCAATAATGTGGTTCAAATTCGCATTTGGCGAGAATCAAATCTAAGATCTCTTACTTACAAATGAAGAGGAATACCACTAGACCATAGTACGAAGTGATACAAGACAACTTTATTTAGCTAGCTAGCATTTTATAATGAATTAATTAATTAATATTATGCATGAGATAAGACGATCAGTACTGTGAGGCCTTGTTAAGATATTGATTTCTTCAGTCGTCGTCTGTCACCATGTCCAAGTCAAGACGACAACGCCAATTGCAGTATTCATTCGTCCTTGGTTAGGACTGATGCAACTTCAATGAATTTTTCGTTTTTGGTATAAACTAAGCGGCTTTTCCCCGCTTGCACAGCGAGATGACTCGGTATTGGGTACTGACGTCAACAATTATATTGTAATCAAATATCAACATTATGTTAACAACGTTTATTTTTAGTGGATATTTAATTGGTAGAGATTGTTGATATATACATCTATATTTGAGACCTATACGTCAATATAACGTTGTTAATATGACGTTGATATTTGGTTGCAATATTGTTCCGAGTGGCTCCATCATGACTATTAACTAAGGGACCTGAGAATGGAGAGGGCATGACTTGAACTTTAGCATTAGATGCGGGGATAAATCATCTTTAGCTATACTTGAGGTTACAAATTTTACACGAGTATGAATTTGAATCGTGAGACGTCAATTTAGAGATGGAGGTCAATTTCGAGATGACTCAGGTGGAGTTTGTTGGGTTTTGGTGGCTTTTGATTAGAGCCACAAATTTGTCCCACATCGACCATGAGGAGAGCCATCTAGTGGCTTAGAAAGAATGGTTCCATACACACATATTGCCGAGACCTTTTGATAAAAATCCCACACCCGTTGCTCCTGGATGGATAAAGTGGAAGGAATATCGGCAATTCGACTTGTGAGTACGGGACCCGTTGGCAACCTGTTGTTGTGTATGCTTCCGTACAACAGCAGTCGCGATGCATGTATTATACTTAATGATACATTTAACTACATTCGAATCCATAAACTCCACAGGGGTACATAGTTGAATGAAGCTATAGTAACACAATGAACCTAATTAGTCTTGAATCATGCATGGAAAAAGCAACACAATTTTCACGTGCCTCGCTTTCCCTAGGGACATATCTGTAGTGTGGACGCGTTTTCTTAGTCGTCCCCTCGTGATAATGCATGTTAACTCGAACACATGCATGCATGGGAATGATACAGACAACAAAGAATCGTAAGAGCAAGATATGGACTAGCCCTAGCTGTATGGATTCCGAATGGTTTGATTAACTTGTGGAAAAAGTAAACAATATTCCTAGCTAAAAAGAAGATAGAATATAGAACCCTAGCATGTATATGGAATCCTTTTGAGATGGAATTTCTGGATATATATAATAATATCATGAAGGAAAGCGATTTGGGTATCAATCATTATCTTATATATGGAACATAGAATTTAATGCCTCCATCAATATATGGGTATCTTTGAGCTGGAGTTGCTGAAATATATAGCTCGAACTAGCACCAAACTTGAGGGGAAAATGACATAATCCCAACAATATTCTAGTTAAAGCAACATATATAATTGTCAATTGATAAATGAAGCAAAAAGTTGCTAACTATTTTCGCTTTGCAAATGTGATACACGTGAAACAAAATAGCATTAATCGGATTCAACAGCAAGGCATCGAAGAAAATGTTGCTTGTACACTGTTTGCTTGCCTCACCCAAAGGGGACCTAACTTTTTTCCTTGCTTGGTCATTTGGGATGAGAATTGGGGCATGTTTGGAATTGCCTCTCTTACTATTTTCTTAGATTTTCGGAAATAAGGGGTTTTACTTTATGGAGTCTCTCTCCCCATTCGTTGTAGAGAGTTGGCGTCCCGTTTATTGCAGAGAGTTTTGTTTTTCTCAATTTTGCTGTTATTCTATGGGTCTGACCAAATTTGGTTACTCTGAAATGGTTACTCTCTTCTTGACCCTCTTTTTTGGATGCGGATCCTTTTCAGATCAGTCGCATGAGGATCTCACGGACGGCTTAATATCATCGTTGAGACAAATTCAACGGTCAAATTATTTCACGTCAAACAAGGCTCTCTTTTCACTGCTATCTCTTCCCCTTTCTTTCTTTGCCCCTCAACTTCTCTCTTTCCCCCTCACTTCGAATCACCCACCAACACTGCATCTTCTCAATCTTCTTCAGCCCCAGCCCAGCCCAATCAAATTCTTTTTAATTTTGTATTCTTATTTCTGAGTCTTTCATACCAAGATGCTTTTATCATCTTTCGGTGTGATGCTCCGAAATCCGTCAAAGTTGAGGCTGTGATCAATGGCGGAGTAAGGAATTTTCGAGTGGAGGAGTAAAATTAAAAGAGTGTAAGGGTAAAAAATGGCAACAATCAAATTCTTTTATATAGTAATGTCGTCCATAATTTACCAATACTAATAATGAGAAAGCGAAATATTCGAAGGAGGACTACATGGAATATTTGAAGGAGAATTTAAGCACTGTTTCTTATTGTATCGTTTCATTAAGTAATTGCATAATGGGAAAAAAAAAAAAAAAACTAATGAAAAGGGCTTCAAAATTTTGAATCTTAACCAAAAACCATGTTGTAACTTTATTTAATAGTTATGACAAAACCCAACAATAAACCAATCCAATTTAAATGGCCCAAATATTTAGTTTCCGATTTTGCCCATGAATGCAAACTTTTGTCCGTTTAATATATTTCTTCATTTATGGATCTCTCTGCTATTTTGTCTTTCTCCCCCATTTCTTCGCAACATTCGAAACCTTCCATTTTTTTTTCTTTTTAATCTCGCATTGCAGCTCCATCTCTGCCACTATGCAAAAACTACATATAAGACCTCCAAACTTCATTTTAAGCTATCTCCATCTCGGCGGCGATGCAGTACGGAGTGACCAATATTGATTGCCGGGCCGATGGAAGTCGATATTCAGAGGACATTAAAGTTGGAGAAGGTTTGTGATGTCAAATTTTAATCCATTCGAATCTAGGGCTCGTGGACATCTCCCGCCACAAAATTCAGAAATTCTAAGAATTCGTCGACAAACACCTCAAACCAGACATCGTTTGTGCCTTTGCTCAACGGTACTGTTTCATAGGCCCTCTTGATAGGATTTTTACCACCTGCGCAAAAGGGTTAAAAACACCTAAAATACTTGCAAGAGAAACAAGGTTATTGTAGTATAATTGGCTCAAGCAAGGTCGTTCTCCACAAGGATTAATTTAAAGAGATCAAAGTGAAATCAATTCTCAACTAATTAATTAAAACAAAGTTTTTCTTTTGAAATAGGTGATTTAATGACCTAAACTAAGAAAAACGAATTTAATTAAAAAGATTACTTAAAAACCACAACTTTAAAGAAAGATAAAGGGAACAATTTTTAGAATTCAAAGTGAGAAAGTACTAGGGTTCCGCCGTCACCCTAACAATCCTATGTAGCTTTTCTAAATTACTTACGCACCATACATGTATATTTTGAAGGTTAGGTTTTCCTAGAGTATATCCTACTTGGAACCTCCAACATAGAACGTATATCTAACATGCAACCCATCCGGGGTGTTCAGATCGAATGTGAACATGCAACCTCCAACATAGAACGTATATCTAACATGCAACCCATCCGGGGTGTTCAGATCGAATGTGAACATGTAAGACTCGTTAAGTTTTATGAAGACCTTTTTAAAAAACCATATAACCCTTAAAACGTGTCGTCCATCCTAAGAGGTTACACATATTAACCACAAGAAGCTTTAGTCAATTTTAGGGACAATCCTCCGCCAAAATTGCATCAAATAAATTTTCCAAATATCCTAATGGTCGTGAATCACTAAGACAAATAGATAGTTTAAAGCACAGTGATTAACATTCCAAAACTTGCATGCATAAATTCATAAGCAAATTAAAAAGAGATTACATATTCTTGCTAAGGATCATGGCCTCACCCTAGCAAAAAGAATTAGTTACGCATATTCATACTAAAAATCATAGTCTTTATTGAAATAGAAAAAGAATGCAAACACCTTGTAGAATAAAATATGAAAATCTCTAAACTTTGCCCAAAATCTTCTCTCCAAAAGTTGCATGCGTTCTACCCTTTCTCCCCAAACCCTAGGTCTGCCAAAAAGGCTTATTTATACTACCCTCCTAATAAAAATGGTCTTAGAATAAGACTAGGGAACTAAATAAATTAAAATAAAATAGGAACCATAATCCTAAATTGACTTGGTAAATTCGCCCAAAATCGTGCACAGCCACGTTTTGGACCCATATCAGCTCCAACACTGGCCCAAAATAGCTGGATTTAAAGCTTCAACTATTTTGAACACTTCTCCAGAAGGCCACGAACCCATTTGAGGTCATCTTGGGCATAAAAAACGCAGTTTAAGCCCAGAAACGTCAATTTCCAGCATCTCGCACTGCTCCTTCATTTAATCTCCAGAAAATAACCGCTTGGTAGAAATTGCTGAGATTTTGACATGAACAAGCTAAGGAACACACGAATGTCCTCCAATTTGAATCACTCCAAAATTCGTCTGTTTGGTTATGTTTTGCTCCAGAGGAAGTCTAATGTCCTACGTTGAGAATATAAAGCAAAGTATCAACATTCTACCAAAATAATTACCAAATTATACTAAGAATAGGGTGAAATATATAATATAATATTGACTCATCACCTCTCCTAACTACTTTATTGAAAGCCATTTTGTGGGGTTTTCTTTGCCGACATTACCAAGCTACAATTGTAGCAAATTTAATTGCTCATCAAATTAAGTTGTCTTATGTTTTTTTTTTTTTTTGGTGTTTTGGGGGGGGGGGGGGGGGGGAGTGATTCTTGTTTTGTAGAGACAAGGTGTTCAAGCTCACAAATTTTAGTACCCTTTTCAATTTCCCTCTTTCATTTTGATTAATTAAATTTTACTCAAATGTGATTTTTTTTTTTTTTTTTAATTCTACAATCCGGATATGCAATCCCATTTGGTGATTTTTGGTTGTCGAAGGTGTTTTCTTGACTTTTATTTAAATTAAAGCTTGGATTTGTGAAAGAACATATAGAATTTGGAGAAAAATAGTGTGACCAGTCTTAGGACTTTGGTTAATCTTGGCTCTGAAGTTTGTGTAAGAGTGTAGCTTGAACTCATTAAATCATTCAATGTTTGTTTTATGACTATAGCTGAAGAAGATGTGGCATATGGACCTGAAAGTCGTAGACTATGTAGTCCTTCGATCTTTAAAAATTGTAGTTGTACACCCATGGAAATATTTTGTATGGATCAATTCTACTTCCATTGACATGGCTAAATATAATCTTGCTTTTCACATTCGGTAAAATTGAATGATGGAATAATCACTACATTATTATTTATCTTAACACACTCCTACTTCCATTGACATGGCTAAACATAATCTCGCTTTTCACATTCGGCAAAATTGAATGATGGAATAATCACTACATTCTTCTTTATCTTAACACATACATGGGGTGATTAGATAATCACCATATCAAGATGCTTGTAGAAGGATAGAGATTGAAACAAATAATTCTCACTGTCATGCCGAATGTCGCTTCTTTATATAGGGTTTTCACATTCTTTTTGTATACTGTACCACGTATGATGTTACATGCCTTTTCAAAATGATGAGAAACATGTATGTATATATATGCAAAGTAGCAAACAAAATTGCAACTTCGTCTGCTAAGGTATAGCCTTCAACCAAAGTGATGACTCTCTAGATCTATAATGTTTTTCTTCAACCAAACTGAAGAATCATCAAACGGTGTAGCACCGTTCAATTTCATAAACAGTGTAGTACCTTTAAGTTTCATAAACAGTGCAGTAAGTTTCATAAATAGTATCGGAATTTTTCATAAACAGTGTAGTAAGTTTCATAAACAGTGTCGTAAGTTTCATAACTAGTGCCTAGTTCTTGGTCATGTTTTATAAATAGTGCCTAGTTATTGGGTCCAGTTTCATAAATAGTGTATAGTAATTGGTACAGTTTCATAATTAGTGTCTTTTTTTTTTATTCAGTTTCATAAATAGTGTCTAGTTATAGGTCCACTTTCATAAATAGTGTCTAGTTCTTGACCATGTTTCATAAACAATGTATGTGATGGACGCACGGGTCCCACACATCAGATCTGTTTTTTCTTTTTTTTTTTAATTTGTTTATATTAAAATTGTGTCATTTTCATTAAAATTTAAGTTCTTTTGTCCTTTTTATTAAATTTAAAGGTTTTTCATTAATATTTAATTTTTTTCATTAAATAAAGTTATAGCATGGTTTTTGGTTAAAATAAACTTAGTCCAAGTCTTTTTCATAAAAGAGTAAAACGACACTGTTAATGAAATGAACCAAATAACCCACACTGTGTCTGGAAGATAACAAAATAAACATTATTTCTAGAATTATAGCAAAATAATCAACATTATTTAAAATAACTCTTACTATTTTTGGAAATATAACAAAAAAAACTCACTATTTTTGAAACCGAACCAAAATAGCTCATACTATTTCTGGAATTACAACAATAAACTATCACTATTTATGAAATTGAACCAAAATAGCTCATACACTACAACAAAAAACTCACACTATTTATGAAACCGAACCAAGGTAACACATACTCTTTATGTAAGGGAGCAAAAATGAACACTATTTCTTAAACTATAACAAAATAACTCACACTATTTTTGCAAGTGAACCACTATTTCTTGACTACAACAAAATAACCCACATTATTTTTTAAAGTAAACCATAATAACCCACACTATTTTTGGAATAACAACATTAAAACCTGCACGATTTCTGAAAGTGAACCAAAATAACTCACACTATTTATAGAACTAAAACATAATAACACATACTATTTCTGAAAGTAATCCAAAATAACTCACACTATTTATGAAAAATAAAAAAAATAAACACTATTTATGTAAATAGAACAAAATAACTCACTAATTCTGGATTTGAACCAAAGATAATGCACACTATTGCTGGAACTATTACAAAACTATACACTATTTATGAAACTAAAGAAAATGCACACTATTTCTTATGATTCTAAAAGATGCTAGGCGTAATATAGAAGAAAGTTATAAATAAATTTGGCAACTTCCAAACATGGCATTCAGAAAAATACAATATCTGGTAAATGGCTCTTTTGCCCTCCCTCGTAGGTGGAGCCGCTGGGTTTATGTTTGTTCAACTTCAACCAATAACAATATGTATGTATGTACTTATAAATCAAGCAATCCTAATGATTGAGTACATAACAAGGCACAAGAAATTCAATTCAGCAAATTAAATAGTTGAATAAATTATCATTAAAATTTTCAAAATCAATGGCAGACCAACCTTTCCATTTCCAATTTCCAATTCCAATAAAAAGAAAGAACAAGTAAAAGTGGATTTGATATGTAAATGAAGGAAATGAAATTTAACTTGGCTTATAGAAGATGAACTTGATCTCCATGACGAGGTGCACGGACACCGAGTCCTCGTAGTTGCCCTTGATCTGGATGATCGTTGGGTGCTCGAAGAGGTGGTGCATGATCTGAAACTCCCTCCAGATGTTGTCGTAGTCCCCCTGGCAGAGGAGCTTGCGCTTGGGGATGGACATGCAGTCGAATTGGGTGTCGGTGAGCTTGTAGGTGTAGAAGTAGATGGTGCTGAATTTACCTTAGCCCAATTTCTTGCTGAAGAGGTAATGGTCTTTGAATCATGGCATTTGGTACGGCAATATGGCAATATTGCGTGACTTTTTTGAAGCTTCTGTGCTTGGGAATGCGATTTTCCAATTCGATTTGATTCTCCAATGACAATGAATTTCTTTTGATTTTTTATTTATTTTTATTTTTATTTCTGATTTGTGATTCATTCCTTTTCATCCTTCTGCTTCGTTCTATGAAATTGTTACTCTCTCTCTCTCTCTCTCTCTCTCTCTCTCTCTCTCTCTCTCTCTCTCTCTCTCTCTCTCTCTCTCTCTCTCTCTCTCTCTCTCTCTCTCTCTCTCTCTCTCCATGTGCATTTGTAGATTTCGGTTGGTCACTATGACAATTATTATTTATTTCTAACAGAATGATATTTTGGTTTTGATGAGGTAGTGGCATACTTGTAAATAAAGGAAATTTTTTTTTTTAACAGAATTGGGCTGACGGAATGAAGTTTCTGTTAGGGGCATGGCTGGAAAAAAAAAATTTATTGCATGTTGGCCTTTTTAATTTAACTTGTGTCTTACGGTTTATAGGCCTAATATAAGTTAGTTTGTCTTTATGATTAAATATGAAGCCATTTTAGTTAAATAATAGTTTATGATGATTTTTGGTTAAATTAAACTTAATCCAAATCCTTTTCATAAAGCTCTCAAAAAAAAAAAAAAAAACAAGTCTTAATACTCTTAATCCTAGAGTAAAATATACTATATGACTACTAAGTAATTAAACTAACAATTCAATTAATCAATACCAATAATTATATAAAATTCCAAAAACAAGAATTCAATCAATATCAATAATTAATTAATTAATAATCAAGAATTCAATTTCTACCCTAAACAACAATTTCATTCATCAATAATCATTCGAAGGATTCATATCTCTAATTAATAATCAATAACTATATTAGTGTATTAGATTCTATATTAATTAAACAAAATATCTTATTAATTAATCAATTA
Source organism: Pyrus communis (assembly GCF_963583255.1). Taxonomy (NCBI): domain Eukaryota; kingdom Viridiplantae; phylum Streptophyta; class Magnoliopsida; order Rosales; family Rosaceae; genus Pyrus; species Pyrus communis. The sequence goes on along the minus strand of NC_084805.1, from coordinate 13,490,613 downwards.
GAGTTAGGAATATATAAATTTAGAAATTAAAAATTTGGGAGGCGCAAAATGCACCTTTGTGCTTTCTGATTGGTTTTCAAAAGGGGGTGGGATTGAATGGTGTGAACGCAAAGAGGTAACGAGGACTAGTGGCCCCTACTTAAATTTTTTTGTATTCAACTAAATGGAACTGTGGCATTGCCTAAGAAATATTTTAAAATTTTTCTAATCACTAATTGAAACGGCGACATCTAACTTAAGGATTTTCCAAAAAAAAAAATAAATTAAAACACTTTGCTACATAGCAGCAACAGAAACCCCTTGTTGAGAACCATCACTTCCGGTTGGATCAGAGGGGCGGAAGCACCGCTTCTAGGCTTGATTTCCGACGAAGGGAGGGGCGGCCGCCCCTCCTTGTCCCTGTGTAGCTTTTGCCACTTACTGTGATGCAGTGGGGAAGATTGCAATTGGTCTGCTTAGTGGTGGTCTAATTCATTGAGGTCAAAGACATTGTTGTAAGGTTGAAATTGGGGCTTGGAAAATGTGATGAATGTCTTGATAAAATTGGAGGGTGAAATTGGTTTTGGTGTGGGATATCTGGAGGGTATTCTTGTTAGCAACAGGTCGGAGTAGGGGTAAAGTTGCGATTTTTTAGGAAAAGGCTGGTTTTCTGGTGAGAGGCTTGTTAGGGAATGGGGGCACAAAAAAAAGTAAAGAAAATTAAAACTTGATTCTTGATCATAAGATCTTATCCCAATGGCCATGATTACTTGATCCCTAAGATCTGGAGTGAATTGATTCGGAGAAGATATAATGAATGATGCCGATCATCAATTTAAAATAAGGAAAACTAACCAAAATGACTTGAAAACTTTAACTTTTAACCAAAAACCGTATTGTAAGTTTACTTAATAAAAAGGACAAAAGCCACTTTTATATCAGCCCAACCCAAATAGCAAGTTAATTTGTCAATTTTTCCCTTAATAGTTTTAGGTTAACTTACATTAATTAATCATTAGTTAAGTTATTTTGAAATTAGCATAACCGACTGGAATGACTTTGCTTTTGCATTGTAGAGTTCTTCAATATGCAGATTTTGAGAGTCGATTTTTGTGAACCAAGCAAAGGTTTTGAGAGTCATTTTTTTTGAAATCCTGATTTTTGTTGTTCGTTTAGGTCTTTCAAAATAAGAATTATTCTTCAATTGAAGGTTCGTTCAAGGTTCTTAGAATATTTTTTTTATTTTTTATTTTTTTCCGAAATTGAAGGTTCTGAGATTTTTTATTTTTTTTTTGGATTCGTGATCTTCGTTGTTGTTCATTGTTTCACTGGAGTTCTGTAATTGATTACCGTTCTTCATAGTTTCATTGTTTGGAGGTAATAGATACTACATTACAAGTTATGAGATTCTAGTTTCATAGTTTTTTGAGTTTTTGTGTTGACTGATATATTTTGTCTTAATTTGTGTTCAAATTACAATATATCAAGTAGTTGATTCATGTTTTGACGAATTTGCAGGTACGTCTTGATGTGTTTAACTTTTCATAAATAGTGGATGTAGTTCTATAATAGTTTATGAAACAGTTGTTATTAAAGTACTTTTTAGCTTTTTAATTTTGTTTCGTTCTGTTTTGTTTTAGAAATATTGTTAGTTTTTTGTTCATTTTATATAGTTTTGCAACAAAATATTAAATAGTTTTTGTTGTGATTTACAGTTGTTTTTTTTTTTTTTTTTGGGTTATCTGCATATAATATTTTGTGTACTGATTTGTAATTGTTTGTTTTTTTTGTTCATTAGTTATGGAGAATTGTAAACTAGATCAGTTTACATATGGTGGTTTATATGTTATTAGTTCTATTTCATCAACTTCTACATTCGATCATATTTGTATTGATATTTGTTCTAGGTTTAAGGGTTTGAGGCTTGGTTGGTTTGAGTTGCGATATGCTTTGAATGAAGATCCTACTTGTCTTAGATTGTGATGCCGATGTTATGAATATGTTGAAGGTTCTTGATGTTGTGTTGATTTTCGAGATAAGTTGAAGAAGTTTTCAGTTGAATGTGGTTTTGAATTGAAATATTTGAAGAATGATAAGAATTGCATTAGCTTTGAGTGTTCTAGGAAGGAATTTGATGGTTTCTTTGGTGTGTGTATGCATCCAAGTGTGATATTAATGACTTTTTTGTTATTCAAAAGTTGCATAATGTGCATATATGCAAGGGTATGATTCGAAAGAAGAAAAACAAACACTATTTATGATAATAACCAACATTGTTTATGAAATATAGACACTATTTATGAAATTAACCATCACTGTTTATGAAATATACACACTATTTATGAAATTAACTAAGATAGTTTATTAAATAGACACTCTATTTATGGTACTACAACATAATTACTCAAACTATTTATGAACAAACACATAATAAGCCACAATTATTTATGGAAGAGTATGACGGACACATTGAAAGAACCTTTTTTTTTGTAGAATCAGTTAATTGTTTATAGATGTCATTTGGTCATATATGATAGTTTTTTGTTTGAATATTGTTTTGTACCTTTTATGGTATGTCCTCTTTATCTGATTCATTTTCGTTGTTTGATTCATCTTCTTAAGTATCAGGTTACTTTCTTTTATTCACCTTCGTTTTTTGTCGTCGTTTCTCTGTAGATTCTTCATGTGGCTGTTAAGAAGGAATGCCATCCTTAATTTGGAAACAGTCACATTAGATAGGTGTCATTTTATATGTAAGTAATTATTTTTATGTTGGAAAATACTATTTTCAAATTGAAATATATTGATTATTGGTGATTACTTAAATTTGTTCCATTGGATATCCTGGATTGCTTTGTAGATCATGCTTATGTCCCATCTTGCGATCACCGAAATCATGTTTTCTTGTCCTTCTATTGTCTCTATTAGATTTGTGTGAAAACATATCCAGTACTATATGAATTAAGTAATTGATGTTAGTTTGTGCAAAACTTTGTAAGAAACAATTCATGTTATTTTTATTAACTATGTTGGTTACTTACCAAAACAAGGATGGTGCATCCACTAATGGTTGGTTGTTCTCCTTCATCCATCTTTTTCTTATTTGCTTTTCCAAGCATCTTAAATAGATAGTCCCTTACTCCTTTGGCCCAATTGTACTTGTTTATTTCCTGCAAATTCATACAGATTTTGAGGAAACTTCAGGTGATGTAGGTTCCAGAGTTTGTAAACAGCAATGATTGAACAAGGTGTGCGTATATGAGTGAAGTAATATCTTGTGTGCCCTCAGGTGTTTCATCTAGAATTGCTTTCTCATATGCCTCTGCAAGATGCTTCTTCTTGGCAACCTTGACATTTACGAAGTACTTTTTGATGAGGCAGTCATCATCACCAAATTTGGTTGATTTGTCTGTATTCCGCAGATCGATTTCTTGGTTGTTCAATTCAAAGATTTGGACAACATCATTGCTGGAAATCCCATGTGCTTTATGACACCCAAATTTGAACTTTTGGGTTGTTGGGTTGTAGCAGTTAATGATTTTGATCAAGTCCATGTTGGACATCCTCTTTCTGTTTGACATAATCAAAGTCCCATCCATGTACGTCTTAAGTAGACTCCAAAGTGGCGTCCTTTTTAGTGCAATACAGACATCTTGACACCATTGTAACATAGGTTTGTAGACTTTCATTGCTTCTACAAACACAATCATGTTGCATCCGTACTGGAGGTATTCCTTCTTCTATTTGGCTTATTTTTTCTTTGTTTTATCCTTCTTTGCAGGTTTTTTCGTTGTTTTCATCTTCAAAAATGGAGATTGTTAGGATACTATTTATTAAACTATAACAAAAAAAAATGTATGTTATTTATGAAACTACGCTAAATAGACTCACTTTATTTTATGTAATGTACCAAAATAAACCCCATTTGAAAAAACTACACACAAATGGCAGAAAGTAACCAAAACATGATAGACCTCACAGTATTTATGAAATATGTCAAACTATTTATGAAATATCCCACACTATTTATGGATATAGAACAAAACATGATCCACAGTATTTATGAACTCACAATATTTATGAAATATGTCAAACTATTAGTGAAATAACCCACACTGTTTATGAATTATGCCACCCTATTTATAAGGAAAGGGATAAAAACAAAACAAAATCAACCTATGTTGTTTATGAAAGGGATCAAAACAAAACCGATCAAAACCGAAAATTATTTTTGGAATTTAAGTGTAATAACCTAACTATTTTGTAAAATTGATGAAAAATAACCCCCGATTTTTATGAGATCTAAGAAAATATACACTGTCTATTGATCTAAAACAATATAACCCAAATTAACTGTGAATTTGAGGCAAAAATAACACACAATATTTCTTGAACTATCCTAAACTTAAACATGAAATTGAAAATTAGTAGTGAACACACATAATTTTAGTTTTGGAAATAATTGATTAGTTATCAAAATGCAGTTTCTAATTTAAAATTGATAGATTATATGGAATCAAGAACATGCAAACAAGGATTTCAGTTTAGTACCTTTTGTTTGGAGGCAACTGGTTGCTCCTTAGGAGCTTGTTGTTCAATCTGAAGTTGTTGATCGTCGGGAACTTGTTGTTCGGCCGGAATTTGTTGTTCTTATGCCATTGTTGCTCGTTGGAATTTACTGTTCTCGACAAGTCGTTGTAGATTTTGGTTTGAAAGTTGGAGTTTGAAGTTGGAATTAGGTTTTGCAGAAAGGAATTTGAATTGTAGGGGTGCTTAGTGCGATTAATGGTGATGAAGTGGTGGATTGAATGTAGTAACCGTTATGTTTTAACGAGCTTGGGTTATTTCCGTCAGAGTCATTTTTGGGATAATAAATGTTATGCAAGTTGGGCTTTTAGTTGAGCCTGCGTTTTTTGTTTTTTAAGGGCTTGGGTTTTGTCCTTATGAATAAAACTTAAGCCCTTTTTATTAAAATAATAGTTTAGGATGGTTTTTTTATTAAATAAAAGTTAGCCTAAGCCCTTTTCGTTAATGCTCTCTTTAAAATATTTACAGTAGTGGATATAACAAAATCTTACGTTCTACTTAATCAAAGTATAGATTAAGCTCTAAGTGCTTTTTGAATCTATTGTTTTGATGAGATACACATTCTACAAAACTAGTTTCCACGATCCAACCATCAAACTTGTTTATATATATTTCGAGATCTTATATGCCAAAAATCACCAAAAGCAAACGCTCGTAGATTACGTAACGAGACGAAATCCTTCGACTGTTAGAAATAAAAAATCATGATATAACAGTTATTTCAGCCTCGATTTTGATGATTTTTTTACAAATACAATCCTTAACCCTAGAAGAATGCAATAGATGAACCCGATCATAGCGGATACAACAAAAGCTTATGTTCTACTTAATGGAAGTATAGAATAAACTCTAAGTATATGTAAAATCTATTGTTTTGATGGGATATGCATTCTACAAAACTAGTTTCAACGATCCAACTGTCAAACTTGTTTGCATATGTTCTGAGATCTCATAGGCCAAAATCCCCAAAAACAAACATTTGGAGATTAGGTAACGAGACGAAATCCTTCAACGGTTAGAAACAAATAATCACAATTTAACAACTATAGGACATTTGATTTTAATAATCTGTTGAAGGACAGTAATTAATAGGGGAACCACACACACTGAACTGACGTGATCATCAAATTCTATGATCTTTTAACTCTTTGAAATTAAATTAAAAAGGAAAGGAAAAAGGAAAGTTTCAACTTTGCCTAACGAATTAGGTGCAGATCGTTAGGCAAACATAAATAGATTTGTTGGGCTACATTACTAAATCCGTTAGTCAAACGTCCAAATTTTTCTAAAAATAAAATTTGCCCCTAGAAAAAAAGGTTGTGCGAAAAAATATTTCAAAACTTTGTTGGGAAGAATTTATTTCCCACCAATTTTTTTTTATCAAAATTAAATATTCAGGCAATCTTTGCCTGATGAACACTTGAGTTTCCCCGATGAAATTTTAAGGTTTTTAACACATGTGAGGATTTTTAAAAACCTTTGCCCAATGAACCATTTCGTTGGACTAAAGCTTAACATGTTATGACACCAAGAGCCTTCTTCTTTCTTTGTTGAAGTTCCTTTCAAGTGCAAATATAAGGATAGTATAGCGGCACAAGTAAGGGTGTCGCACCACAAGAACTGAGAAACAACTTAGTAAAACCTTTGACTTTTACAAATTAGCATTAGTTAAAGACTCCTATGACTTAAAATGTGGGGGGATGGGGGGGGGTGGGTTTGAGTAAGTTTGGAAAAGAAATAAAAACAAAAAGAAAAGGGAAAAAATTAGAACTATCTAAAAACAAACCTAAGACATGGAATAGGTAGAAACGTTTTTATGACATAAATCTGACTTCAAATGAACAAAGGCCTTCCCCTAAACATTCCTAAATCAGTGATATGATCTTTTGACTTATCCCTTTTAAATGCACAACTAAGACGTTCACATATCTAGCATGGCATAAAACTAGATTGTATGAATCCTCTCTTACTTTGCATGTTAGATGCACGGCACATACATAAAACTTATATTTGTAGGTGCAACCTAGCATGGCATATATTCAGATTTAGCACCTAGAAACTCATTAAGAACAAAGAGAATTATGAACATCACATGAACCCTAGAACATGGCATTTATCTAGAACTTCATGGAATCAATTTACATGATTAGTTCTGAACCTAACCACATGTTGCTAATGAATGAAAGAATATATGGTAGTCATCCTTATCATTCTTAACAAAAAGAAAACATAAACAAGGTAGCTAAGCTTGAAATGATTGAAACAGAAAACTGATTCTAGCTTGCAAATGAAATTGATAAACTAAAACTGCATCATAACATTAATTAATCATGTCTAAGGCTTCAAAGCAGCCCTAAGCATCCATAAAAACAAAATGAATAAAAAGTCAGGAAAGCTAGAACCTAGAAACTGCTCAATGCCGAAGACTCATGCTCTCTCTCTTTCTCCAGATTCTCCTCTTTTTGTTGAATATTTTTCTCCTATTAAAAGACTTAGGACTTATCTAACATCTGACACATTTACATCCTTGAATTGACTCTCACTTATAACTCATAACAACTAGCTTTTAGTATTGGAGTAACTGAAAACTGGCTGTTATCAGAATTTGTAACTGAACAACTTTTCTTTATTCTGTTATAACTTCTTGTCGAAACCTCCAAATCACAAGCTGTAAAGACCATTAGAAAGAAGACTTCCAGGGCTTTCCAACCATATATGGCCCATTTTCTAGTAGGAGGAGTTGTGTCTCCTAAGGGATTAACGGTGATGGTACCCATAAACGTCCGAAACAAGATAATAAGAATCAAAGCACAACTATGCCTTACACTCCTAACTTTGACTTTACCTTTCCAACAATCAAATCTGCATGTTAGTGAGGTGCTTTAGCACAAATTCAACCTGTTAGTTACAAGTTCAAGCAAGGAAGGTAAGATTTGTCTCAACTCTAATCTCACAGATTCACTCTTTCACTTGATTCCTAGGGCTTGCTCTCAACAAGTATATGTGTGTGAGATTATGTAATGGAAAGCAAAATATTCTCACACATAATTCAATTAGAAACAAAAGAACTTTCTAGACAAGATCTCATGAAAGGAATCAAATACTAAGAATAGGATAACACACATACTTACTAACACCCATGAATACATCCTCAAAGATCAACTAGGTCTTTCATAAGGTTGTAATGTAAGGTTTTTAGGGTAGGGGCCATGAAGGGATGGATAAGGATTACTAGAACTTGAGATAAACCAAAGTGTCTTCCTTGCAAATTCAGAATGTTCTCCTCTTGAATGGATCTTTTTTACTTGTTCTCGGCGTCCAGGACCCATGGATTTAGAAATTGCATCTTCTTCTCATTTTTTTTTTCTTAAAATGTTTTCTTTATCTTTTTTTTGTATTTCTCTTATTTTGCAATTCCAGCCCATGTTACCTCGGTACACGCCAATTTTTTAGTTTAAAGCTTGAGCATTATATTTTTGTCTTCATCACTTTGGTATTCCCCAAGCCATAGGGAATGGCTATTATGGAGGAAAATGGGTAAAGTTTAGTGTGGCTGATGAAAGATATGGCTATGTTTGGCTTCAAAATGGCTAATGTCTCACACAACAAAGGTAGGGAATTAGGCCATTTACTAGTTAAAACATGCACAGCCTAACATCGTCTCAATGAGTTCATTCATGGGTGATAATAAGCACAAGTGTCCACAAAAGACAATAACTCTTAGTATTCAATAAAAAATGAATAATGAGATCATTTGAAATGAATTTGAAAGAAATGGATAGGAGTAGAAATAGTTTAATCCCTCTAAAAGAAGCAAGCAAGCACAAAATTTCACAAAAGATAGTTTCAACTAACCTTCTTCTAAGGCTTGATCTATAATCTTAATTGGTTTCTCTTGTTTTTCTGTAGGCTTCTATGTTGCAGAAGAATGACGACTACCTTGCCAACCTCTCCCAGCAACAAAAAACATGCCAATGGAGGATTTGACACCTGATCCAGAGGTGTCCCTACACTTATAGATGGACGGGGGCCAATGGAAAGGCAATAAATTATGCGGCCAAGGATTGGGTCAGGTTTGGCACCTTAGGGGGTCTTATTCTTTATCAAGTTCCTTCGATTGAGACGTCTTCCAGATTGCAGTAGGTGGAGATGAAGGAAGTGCGCAAAAGAGACGTAGCTAAACACCGAAGAGAAGAAGCGACATACTTAAGACACTTGCTCGCAAGTAGCCATGCACCAACGTGACAAATATATTTGACAATACATTGCTAGGATAGCCCAAGCAACGTCAGCTTTGGGCATTCACAGTCCCGAGCCCCCGGGCAACCTTGAGGCACCATTCCACCATCCACTCGAGTAGCCATAGTTAATTAGTTTAGTTATTTTTACATAATTCTAGGAACAATTTTATTTTGAATATAGTTAAATAATTTTTTTTTAAGTTGTAATTAATTTAACTTTTTAGATTAATATAATTAGAATTAAATATAAATTATTTAGATTAAATACTGTATAAATACCGAATATTTAAATAAAATCAAAAGAGTTAGGCCAATGAATTTATTTGTCGAGCAAAATTTTATTTTTTTTTTAATTTTACTTTGTTTTAAATAGTTTTCGACTAAAATTTTGTCAGATCAAGTTTGTAATAATATTTAATTTGAAGTGGGGTGACGAAGAGACGTCATCAAGTAAAATACTTTCGTCGAGTCAAGGTGGCCAGGGCATCTTTTCCTGACGACAACAGTTTTGCCCAATGAATAACTTCTAATTGTCGAGTAAGTGACAAAAATTCCTTGACGAATTCTCGTTGCCTAAAGTTTTAGGCGACAAAACTCCATTTGACCCAACAAAATTTTTTCGTCTAGCAAGGTTTTTTTGTAGTGGTGGATAATAAAATGAGAAAGGAGAATAATTTTTTAAGAAATGTTAGTAAGAAACAAGGCCACAAGGGTAAAGAACATGTGAATCTTTACTATTACAAAGCAAAAAGTCGACTTTAGGATCACAAAGCTTCACCCAAAAAAATTGGGAATAAAAGCGCTTGAAACAAAAAAAAAACATGCATAGGAGACCGGAAATTAAAGCAAATAACTCATATGGGAAAAAGAGTAAAAGAGTAACTACTCATTTGATAAAAGAAATTAGAGAAAAATATTAAACAATAACCGTTCTTTCTCCCACTTCATCACTCTCTCTCGTCAGTTAAACTCTTCCAAAACCAACTCAAAACTTCTCAAACAACAATTGCTCTCTTCTATGGCAGCCCTCCCCCGTCTTTTTCTTACATCATCTTAGTTTTAAAAAAAAAAAAAAAAAAATTTCTGTTCATAATTTTTTTTTGTTGGCAAGGAAGAGAAAGAAGACTTCGATGGTAAAGGAGATACGTGCAACCTTAGACTAGAAAGAGGCGTTTTCATGGTGAGGTAGATTTTGTTTTGCAATTTGCACCAAGAATAAATTTCTCAAATCTTTGTCTCTCACTAAACAAGTAGATTATAAACTGCTCTTTCATAAGTACGACGCCATTCATCTCTTCCATTTTCTATTCATTTATTTTTGTGTTAAAATTGTTTCTCTACAAATATGTCGAATTTTAAAGTCCACTAAATGGTTTGTTAGATTATTCATTTGCAAATTTTATTTTTCCTTATTAGATATTGTTTTAAAGGGTGAAAAAGGAAGAGGGACACATGAAGAGGATAGAAAGAGGACAAAAGACTGGTTTCTGCTGCTTTCAATGGTTTGGGTATAAAAAAAAACGTTCACTTGACTCACTTTGATTGAACTTTTCATTTTTCAGTTTCTCTCGCTATATCTATAGACTATGTGTTTCTGATTCTGAGATTGTGTCTCTTTTGCGGAGTATCTTGTGTGGAAACACACCAGCGGGGCTCACCCACATGAGTCGATATTGCCATTATCTTCTACCACCCAAAAGATAAATTGGTAAGGGTTTTAACAAAAAGCCATAGCAATAGTATTTCTAGTACTGATATAATGTTCTCCTCGCTTTTGATGTCAGACTCAAATGTGGCTCTAATCTAAGCCACCAAATTCCAACATAGCATACAGAAACTCCAATGTTTCTAGTGCGATCTTCATACAAAGGTACGAAGAACCAAATATGTTATAAGTTGATGCACAAAACCGGGTTGACTTTGAAGCAACGTAAAGTGTCAAGGAATGACCTTGACCTTCGCAAGGTTGCTTCGGTCAAGTGTAGGTAATATGTAAAGAGATTGACATAGGGAAGCAAATACAAGATGTACGTGGTTCATCCCAAGTTGGGCTACGTCCACAAAGGTAAAGGAGTCCTCATTAATAAGGTAGATTTTATATGATACAAAGGTTCAAACATAACCATCATTAGTAAGTTTTAATAATGGATTAAGTGGAACAATGTCATTAGGGATTAATTGTAGGGGAATTGTCTCATTTTATAGTTGAGAAGAGTCGCACGCTTTTGTCCATGTCTACGGTCAATGTGGGACTTTAAGAGCTTTATTTTGATATTGACACGTGTCTGTTGTGATAGGCCTCCTGGTTGCAAAGAAACTCTTCTGCTTCGGCATGGGTGCTTCGGCATCAATCATTCAGTGGGTCTCTGAAGGTATAAAGTTGATCTATACTCTGTAGTTTTGGATTGGTGAAGTATGGTACAAACAATGTTTTCCCAAGTTCCCGATTGAGGGCTTTCAAAATCCAAAGAACACAGTATTCACGAAACTTTCGTGTATCAAAATGTAGTAGCATATAGTAAGAGTCCCTTACATTTCCAAGCGATGAGGGTTGTCGAATGAGGTGCCTTGATTTTTGTCGAGTTGTCAAGGGACCAAAGTTCCACCCTTTTCCTTTTTGTAAGTGGCAGCCCAAGTATGTATGTTTTTTCTTTAACCAAATTCCTTCTTCCTTCTTGTTGAGAAAATAAAAAATAAAATAAATAAAAAAAAAAAAAACGAGGCCAAATTTGGAGTCCAGTGCCTCTTTTCCTTTTAGCCATTTCTAAGGTGTGGACCTTATATGCTATTATGAGGTGCGAACCATTTTTAGCCATTGGATTTTGATTTGAACGGCTCAGAACAAAAGAGCCTAACTAAGCTTAGTGTAGAGCTGGGCCCTAATTTCTCTATATTCACCCGCTTACATTTGTTCTCTCTCCCATCTTTAACCTCACCCCTTCCACGCAAAATTCCTCATCTTTTCTCCCTTATTGGAACCAAATTGGCCCACGTCCACGGACGGAGGCGAGAACCAAGTCAGAAGAGTCCATGATCACCAGCGATAAGAGAATGTGGTTGATCTGTGGTTGAATCCAAAAATGACTGCCTACAAATCTCCGGGAAGAAGTATTAAACCACAGATGTAGTTCTATGAAACAATGAAGTAAACCATCCTCGACAAATATCCTATGGTAGGGCATTGAGAGATGAGTTCTCATGGAGATGTCTATGCGTAGACGGCGGCGTAAGGGTTTATGTTAGGCATAGATAGAATAAGTGTGTATATGTCTGAGAGAAAGATAGGTAAAAGGAGATGTGTTTGTCTATTGCAGTCTTGTAGAGAATAAAGTGATCGTCCCCTAATAAATACCCAGGTTAATGTATTTATAGGGATCTCAAGAGTCTTTGTGGGGAAAGTAATCTTCATTAAATCAGGAGACTATCTAGGAGGAAATCTAGGATAAGATAGCCAAATCCCTTAGATATCCTCCCGCAGAGCTGCAGTTCTTCTATACCAACTTAGCTGCCCGGCGTTGCTAATTTGATTTTAGTCAAGGCTTTTTTCCTTTGGAGGCAAGTAATATCTTCAATGAGTTTAGGCCTAGTCTGTCTGACTACGACTGTCTGACTTCACTTGGTATTCTGGCTTTGTCTAACTAAGGCTAGTCTGAATCTGACTAGGTCTACTCTGAACTCCAAATTTAACTACAAAAGTAACATATTCTAATCCACATCAAGCCTTTCAACTTATTCACCTAAATATCACGTGTTATAGGTATTTCAGTCTTTCTTGCCACCTAAGATACCACGTCTTGGGTCCAAAAAATCATAGTCCCATAGTTGCCCCTGACTATGCTTCTAAGAGTGTGCTCTACTTCGAAGATGGATCTCAAAATAACTTCTTTGGAATGACTTTTGAACTGCTTACGTGATTCAGAGCTAACCAAATATAGCTAGTCCTGATGGCTTGTGTCCTCAAAGGTTCGATCTTCTTAGGATAAAATCCTCGTTCTAGTTTGGAAGAATCCTAAATGACATCTAGAAGTAGATATTATACCCTCTTAGGAATTGTGATTACTTGCTGTGCACACTAATTCCTAGATTGTAGGAACTTTAAGACTTAAGGGATCTTATTGTGTCCATATCCATATCAGATCATGCGTCGTGCAGAACAAGCATGGCTATTCTAGAAAAGCCGCTCAAACTTCACCTATTGCCCCGAAACAAGATGATAGTGGCACCACTGCTCCGTCTAATCCAACGCTGACTAGAACTATTGAGTCCGTCATCGGACTTCTAAGGTAACAATATACGGATCAGCCTTACTTCAACCCTGGAAATCATGGCCCCACAATCACCTTTAATTATTTATCTAAAAATGTTACTGATAGGAGCATATTCATGCGACTTAAATGGCTTGTTCTCGTGCATTTACGTTATGTTTCTCTCGTTATTTTAAGTCCTTTATGCTTCTTTTGTGTGTTTTCAGGTTCTAAGGGCCTAGGGAGCAAGAAAGTGCATTTTGAGGCCATTTGGAGCATTTTTGGGCATGATTTGGATAGCTTAATCATGGAGCAAAGAGGATGGACGAAATTGAAGCCTTGTATGCTCTTTGGGGACATCAAACAAAGGGCCTAGCCCAATCAAACAAATCCTTTGAGCCATGGAAAACCTCTAGCCCAATCAAACACATTATGCCATACAAACCAACCTATTTTAGGCCCATTCTATGTACTTAAACCCTAGCCCTTTAAACTAGTTCATTTATCACTTATCAAACCATTCACTTATCACTCACTACATATCATTCACTTATCACTTAACATATCATTCATTTATTTCACTTCCATACTCCTCTTAATTCCACATGCATTCTCACACATGCACATCATTCACTCACATTTCCACCATTCATTCTTTATTCCTTTCCAAACATCTCACATGCATTTCCACCTTCCTACTTCATCATTTCACCACATTCTCCCTCTTTAACCCTACATGCATTATTTATTGCATCTTCACATGCATTCACACACACTTTACACATTCAAACCGTGAGCTCCCATTCCTATTTGCCATTTTCAGATTTCCACCCACTAACCTAGTCATCAACACATGCACTTCCACCTTTCATCCACAATGATTCATGATTCATTCACTTTGCATCCTTTAATTCAATCACATACTTTCCCATTGTATAATACATCCACATGCATCTTTAACCAACAAACATTACAACCACATGCACCATTTTCTCCACATTCCAAACATTGCCGTGTATCCCCTTCATTCCCATTTCCAACATCTTCACATGCATTTCCACTTTCACATGTCTTCACATTCAATTCCAAACAACAATCATTTCAAATGCCATGCATTCACATGCATTTTCAGCACCTACACACCTCACACACATGCAATTTCAGCACCAACAAGCATCATTGCCGTGTACCCCATATGCATTTTCAGCTTTCACATGCTTTCCTAACTATTTTCCATCATTAATTAGCCACTTGCATCTTAAACAAACAGCCATATACATCTCCATTCCTCCTATAAAAACCCTTGCATTCTCATTCATTTGGCATTCATTCACTCCCCATTGAATTCATATCTCATATTTCCATTCACAACACTTCACACAACACAAATACACATCCATTGCCGCAATTCCCCTTCCATTTTCTGTGCAGTTTTTCTCCTTCATTGCAGCCACTATCCAACCACTTCCCATCCCTCCAAAACACTTCACATAATCCCCAAAGCTCACTTAGACCTTGTGCTACAACAACGAGGAACGAGATTTATACGCACACAAATTAAACCCTCTTTTCGTCAAATTGTAGTAAGTATATAAGTAGGGATCGTTCTGGACCGGGGATTAGGAGGGATTGTTAATCACTTGGATTTGACTCAAAAACGTAAAAACGTAATAATAAACACTAAACTAGACTCAAAGAATGTAAAACTAAACTTTAAAACACTAAGACAAACCAAAGACTCAAAATGCTTTTAAAAACACAAACTAAAATGATTTCTAACTAAATTGACATTAAAGTAAAGGGGGATTTAAGTTTATACGAAATTAAATTAAATGAACAAATTAAAACAGAATGTAAATATGAAATTGATGAAATAGAATGGATGAATGCTAGCTAAGGGGGTCATCTCCACATATGTTACACTTGCATAATAAAAAGATTTCCAATTGCATTTCAATAAATTATTAAACTCATCACCCCAAGTTAATTAGGTCCGCTTAAATTAACCGTCAAGTTTTCCTTAAGTTAATGAATTGGATGGGTTAGCGCAACGCAATTCACTACATTCTCCAAAAGTCCTTTACGTGAACAGCACAATAAAGATACAATCAAAGATCATTAAGCATTATGAAAACTATAAGTGTTGACGAGGCATTCGTTACTATGATGAGCATGAAACTCGTGCCAAGAATTCATTTAACGCGATTGTTTATAAGCAACTTCCACTACTTGTGAATATAAGTTCATAACGATTAGGTGAAACTCACTTATATTCTAGCGTCATATTCATGCATGAAAATTAAGCGTGCACTCTCAATAAACATACATAAATAAGTTATCAATCAAACGGTTAAACAAATTGAATCCACAACTTATGAAACGCAATTAGAAGTAATCAAATCAAAATGCAAGCATAAACATTTATTTCGAATCCCCCCCTAGCCAAGGGGGGTTTAGTTCCTCATGGTACAAAACAAAGAGAATCAAAGAAACACCTAAACATTCCAACAACTCAAACTTGAATTGTATGAACGTTTAGGCCCTCTTCTCTTCCATTCCTCATTCGTACAAAACAAAGAGTATTGAAATTAAACATTGAAATCAAAGAAACACCTAAACATTCCAACAACTCAAACTTGAATTGTATGAACGTTTAGGCCCTCTTCTCTTCCTCTTCGTTGTAGCATAAGGTCTAGGGATAGTTGGTTGGGGGGATGGAAGTGTGGAATGGAGTGGGGAGTGATGGAAATGGAAGATGGTTTTGTGGAGATGGAAGGATGGTGTTTGGATTAATAGGGAGAGATGGGAAGCTCACGGCTAGGGAAGGGAGAATGTGTTTGTAATGTGTTGTGTATGAAATGAGATGTCCATGAATGAATGAATGCAAGGGTATTTATAGGAGTAGTGGAGGGAACATATGGCTATGTCATTTGTAGGTGAAGTAAGTGTGTGAGGTTGGTGAAGTAAGTGGAGGTTGTAGGTGAAGTAGGTGGATGTTGTAGGTGAAGTAGGTGGATGTTGTAGGTGAAGTAGGTGGATGTTGTAGGTGAAGTGGATGTTGTAGGTGAAGTAGGTGGATGTTTAAATGGTTGAAATGTGTAGATGATTATGAGTGATAAGTGATAAGTGTATGATATGTTAAGTGATAAGTGAATGATTATGATAAGTGATAAATGAATGTATGATATGATAAGTGGTAGTGTTTAAGTATTTAAAATAGGGAACAAAGCCCTTCCTTGCATGGCAAGGAAGGGAGACACAAGGAAACACACGACAATATCCTAAGGTTGCTAGGAATGTTGTTTTTGTGTTCTAAAATGCGTAGGAGTTTTCAATGATGCTCAAACATGAGATCTTTTTAGGATTTAACTTTCCTACTTCAAGTCTTCAATTTCGTCCATCCTTTTGGCTCCAAGCATATGATATCCATTCCAATCTCTAATTTGCTCCAAAAGGCTCCAAAAGGCATCCTTTTGCATACTTTGCCCTTAGAACCTGAAAACACACAAAAGAAGCATAAAGAACTAAAATAACTAAAGAAACATAACGTAAATGTACGAGAACAAGCCATTTAAGTCGCATAAATATGCTCCTATCAAATACCCCCACACTTAGCTTTTGCTAGTCCTCGAGCAAAACAGAAAAACAAAACAAAAAGAACAAAACACAACCTACACCTTCCAACAATCGTATCAGGGACTTCCAATGCACATGACAAGTTAAAAATCATTATTCTCACAGATTTGAGCCATCTTTACACTTAAGTACATTCTTACTCATAGTCACCACATACTAGTTCACAATTAAGCATTTAAAACCATGTTTTGAATGTAGTAACATGCCTTAGAGAATTCCCTCAATTTCTTACTAGATATACTCTCGTTTTTCACACAGATTTTCTGACTACACACCCTACACTAGGTATATGTGAGAAGATTGATGTAAACATGTAGACGAACACTCACATATGTTATAATAAGGAAAGCATTTTCTGGAGTTAATAAGCATGTTTAGATATGATCTCATGAATGGAATGCTACTACTTAGACGCGAGAACCAGTGACACCATAAGCTCATACCAAGTTCAAACTCCACAATTGAAATACATAACACTCAATATAGAAGTCAAGGGTTGTAACGGGGCTTGGGGTAATTGGCTAAAAATGAAAGGTAAGGATAACAAACGTTCTTCAAGCAATAGTGAGCAAAGTATTGAATTAGGCACTTAGAATTTCCTTTAGAATGCAGAAGTCAACTTTGATCACCCAAGGGGGAATTACACAGAACTTAGGGCCATATTCATCTTTTTTGGACCCTTTCTTCAACCATCAACGCTCGTGAGTTCATTTTCACTTATTTTCATTTTTTTTTTAAGCTCTTTTTTCTTTCTTTCTTTCTTTTCTCTTTTTTTTTTTCTTTTCTTTTTCTTTTCTTTTGAATCTCAAAACATAAACACTTAAACATTCTCTCCCCCACACTTATTTTCTTTCATAATGTAACTCAAAAGGAATTCAATTAAGTCATGCTCACTATCTTTTAAGAACAAGGGTGGGGATTGTCCTAAACTAGGCTAGGTGAGGAAAATGTGGGTAAACAAAGAATAAAGGCTAAACAAGGCTCAACGGGGTTAAAACTTACAACATATACGAAGTATGGGAAGTAAGGCTATTTGGCTATGGTGGTGGTCACTACACAACTTCTTCTTGAATATGTGTTATGCAAATCAATAACATGCTTTGAATGAAATGGGCATGAGTTCTAGCATTTAGTTCTATCATGATACAATTGCATTCTAAGTAGCAACCAAGCAAGGAATAATGAGATCATGCAACAACTTTAGAAAATAAAGAATCACAGAAAATAACTCTCCAAAGAAAGTAATGGCTCGAGTCTCACAGGGATGTAGCGTTTGTTTGAGTTTCTTCCTTCAAGCATGTTACAAAAACGAATTTTTCTTTTATGATTGCATGTGAAGTCATACATTATAACCATAACCAAGCATATACCAAGAGTAAATCAAACTTTTCTCTATGTTTATAACTCTTTCTAACCGTCATGCAATTATAAACCAAATCCTTATCATTGTGTTGGAAGGTACCCTAAGACACAAACACACAAAAACGACTTTTAAAACAACTCTTTTTGGGTTTTTCAAAACAATTTTTCAAATTTTTATGGGATTTTCGAGTTATAAAACAAAACACACTAAAACACTCTAAAACAACTTAAAAACACCTTAAAACAGCAAGGAACAACATTAGAAGTTATGGTGGATAAAACCCTACGAATTTGCATCAAAACACTTTAGTTACCCCCCCCCCCCCCCCCCACACACTTAAATCAAACATTGTCCTCAATGTTTTAAGCATAGATTCACACAAAACATAAGTAAACACACAAAAAGCAACTAAACATTTTAAACATGGCATAATGTAATTAACAAAGAGAAGAGTTTAGGGACGCAAATCTGGTTATGGAGTGTAAATTCCCTCTTCTCCTTGGTGATTGCATTGAGGCTTTGATCTTTGTGATTCCACAGGCTTACTCTTGAACTGGTTTCTGCCCATCGTTGATTTTCCTTTGTGCTACTTCTTGAACTGGGCAGCAGGATGGTTCTTTTGGTTTCCCCCGAAGGTCTGAGCTTCCTCCTGTTATCTGTTTCTTTGTTCAATCTTTGCAGGAGTGGTCCCTTCTCTGGAAGTGTATCAACCGTTGAAGATGACTACTCGAGAGCAACGCTAGGTAAGCAATCAGGAATAGATTCCAGGCAGTTGGCTCCAGATCGGAAGACTGACTCCAAGTGCCGGCTGATTGCTTCTTTTACTTTGCCATGCAAGTAAGAACAAGGACAAAGAAAAAGACAGGGAAAGAGCATGATATGAGATACTTTTGCTTTTGACCTTGATGATATGAGATACCTTTGCTTTTAAGAAGCGGTGAATGAATCAGCACATGCTTCAATCCGCCGTTTCCTCCTGGGTCATATGTACTCCAGGCATCTGGTATCATCTTTGGGGAAGAAGAAAGAATTGAGTATTTTGAAAGGCTTTGCTGGGAGTGCGCCCTCAGAGGTGAGGGAGAGTTGGGCATTTTCTTTAGGTTTGCCCTGCCATAAAAGACGAAGGTCGACATATATAGAGATAATATCAAGTGGTGGTACTTTTACCCTTGTCGACAAACGTTTTGATCCCGCAAATCCGGCTCTTTGAAATAGTGGCGCCTCTTCGATCTTTGAATACGCCTCTTCGATTTCTGAGCAGGCGCCCCTTCGATTTCTGAACGACGCCCCTTCGCTTTCTGAACGACACGTGGTAGTGCAGATGCGGCTCCTTTTGACAAAGCTGCACGCGTCTTCTGAAAAGCAGAGAAAGCGTCGCCGAACTTTGCGCTTGTCGGCTAAAGATGTGTAGATGCGATGATGGCCTCCACGTGTTTTCAGCTTTGTTAGAAATCTTTTGACAAAGTTGAACGCGTTTTCTTGAAAAGCCGAGGGGGCGTCGCCAAAATTACGCCGGAAAATTCGGCTCTTTGAATCGGTGGACGCGTCGTCTTGGCTTTTTATAGAGCTATCAATCACCCCAACACACACACTCTGAAGATTTCCCATTCCTGAAACTCGACTCCGGCCCTTTGTGAAATTTTAACTCCATCCACCCCTTCTCTTTGAACATCGTTGAAAAAAAATGGCAAACTCATCGAACCTTAGCTTAGATTTGAGTCTCAGCAGCGATCCGGTTGCGCCCCGTCAAGGTAATGTATGGCGCCCTTCTTTTTTATCTTTTAACGGTCCTCTTTCAGGTGAAGACTCTGTAATGCAGGACGCCACAACAGCTACAATAGTAGCTAAAAACCTCCTCACTCCAAAAGATAGTAGGCTGCTGTCAGGACGGTCCGATGAGTTGGCCGTTCAAGAGTCCCTCGCACTTAGTGTTCAGTGTGCGAGTTCTGTGTCCAACATGGGCCAACGCCTGCTTGCTCGGTCCCGCCAAGTGGAATCGTTGATGACAGAGGTGGAAAGTCTTAAGCAGGAAATCAAACAGCTTAAGTACGAGAATAGAAGTTTGCATGTGCTTGCAAATAACTATTCGGCAGGCATGAAGAGGAAGCTTAATGAGCTGCAAGAATCTGAGGGTCGAATTCACAATGACCGTCAAAGGCTTGCGTCTTATCTCCAGAGGCATCTTTTTCCTGGGTCATCCAGCATTTGGCCAAGTATTGAGGCCTGGAATGCTCTAGCTCCGATGCCTTCCGCTCCGATGCCTTCCGCTTCTATGCCTCCTGCTTCTATGCCTTCTGCTCCTATGCCTTCCGCTTCTATTCCTTCTGCTTCGACGCCTCGTAGTGGGGCTTCACGTAAACATCCTCTGTGAAGGCTCCATCTTTCTCCATGTTTAGTATCTTTCTTTTTTTTTTTTTTTTTTTTTTTTTTTTTTAACATAAATAAAATCAAACGGCATGGAATTGGTCCTTGAATGGAAGGTGATACTTGAAGTGAACCGGCATTGGTTTGAATTCTAATGTAGGTGCCTGATTCATAAAAAACAACAAGTTAGTATAAAATGTAATGGAATTTGAAAAAAATGACTTACTTGTTTTGTCTGACAAGAACTCAATGACAAACACCACTCCTTTGAAAGTTTCAGGGATATCGGACTTGGCCAGATTGCATGTGATGGTTATGACTTGTCCAATGTCATCAAATTCAACTTCTTTGGGCATTGTTGTCTCAAGTATATCCCCTTTGATGAATTCATGAAATTCCCTACTTTGCACCTTTGGAAGGTCTTCCAAGATGTCTTTTTCACTTTCTTCTTCCTTGGAATTCATGAACCTGCAAGGAATAGGGATATTAGGTGGAATGGGGTTAGAACTAATTGGAACAACCTTACTTGAATTAGATGGCGTAGGAGCAATAAGTGCTTCTGGCAAAGGTGCTTCAAATCCTCCCTTCGGATTTACAATGGTTGAACTAGGGAGTTTGCCTTGGTCGCAAAATTGTCCTACGAACTCCGCTATCTGCCCAATTTGCTTTTCCAAGTGATCCAACCTTTTGTCTTCTTGTCGAGCTTCATTGTCTTGATTTTGTGAGCCCTGCACCAAACAAATTAATTCGTTAAGCTTTTGATTATAATCTATTGACGAACTTAAATTTGGTTGGGCATATTGAATATGAGGTTGTGGTGGCTGCCAATATCCTCCTTGTTGAGCATTTTGAGGTTCCCACCACATAGAGTTTGAATGATCACTCCAATCCAAATTGTAAGTATTGGAAAACACGTTATTCCTTGATTGAAGATTAAATATATCAACTCTTTGCATTTGGGACCTTTCCATGAGTTGTGACAAAAGAGAAGCGTTATCAAGTGCCATGCTGTTCTTAACAAACAAAACACAAATAAAAAAAACTAAATCTAAAAGACAATACAGAAACAAATAATCCAAGGGATTAGCAAATTTTCTAATCCCCGGCAACGGCGCCAAAATTTGGTGCGAGATTTATACGCACACAAATTAAACCCTCTTTTCGTCAAATTGTAGTAAGTATATAAGTAGGGATCGTTCTGGACCGGGGATTAGGAGGGATTGTTAATCACTTGGATTTGACTCAAAAACGTAAAAACGTAATAATAAACACTAAACTAGACTCAAAGAATGTAAAACTAAACTTTAAAACACTAAGACAAACCAAAGACTCAAAATGCTTTTAAAAACACAAACTAAAATGATTTCTAACTAAATTGACATTAAAGTAAAGGGGGATTTAAGTTTATACGAAATTAAATTAAATGAACAAATTAAAACAGAATGTAAATATGAAATTGATGAAATAGAATGGATGAATGCTAGCTAAGGGGGTCATCTCCACATATGTTACACTTGCATAATAAAAAGATTTCCAATTGCATTTCAATAAATTATTAAACTCATCACCCCAAGTTAATTAGGTCCGCTTAAATTAACCGTCAAGTTTTCCTTAAGTTAATGAATTGGATGGGTTAGCGCAACGCAATTCTATTTGATAGGAGCATATTTATGCGACTTAAATGGCTTGTTCTCGTACATTTACGTTATGTTTCTTTAGTTATTTTAGTTCTTTATGCTTCTTTTGTGTGTTTTCAGGTTCTAAGGGCAAAGTATGCAAAAGGATGCCTTTTGGAGCCTTTTGGAGCAAATTAGAGATTGGAATGGATATCATATGCTTGGAGCCAAAAGGATGGACGAAATTGAAGACTTGAAGTATGAAAGTTAAATCCTAAAAAGACCTCATGTTTGAGCATCATTGAAAACTCCTACGCATTTTAGAACACAAAAACAACATTCCTAGCAACCTTAGGATATTGTCGTGTGTTTCCTTGTGTCTCCCTTCCTTGCCATGCAAGGAAGGGCTTTGTTCCCTATTTTAAATACTTAAACACTACCACTTATCATATCATACATTCATTTATCACTTATCATAATCATTCACTTATCACTTAACATATCATACACTTATCACTTATCACTCATAATCATCTACACATTTCAACCATTTAAACATCCACCTACTTCACCTACAACATCCACTTCACCTACAACATCCACCTACTTCACCTACAACATCCACCTACTTCACCTACTACATCCACCTACTTCACCTACAACATCCACCTACTTCACCTACAACCTCCACTTACTTCACCAACCTCACACACTTACTTCACCTACAAATGACATAGCCATATGTTCCCTCCACTACTCCTATAAATACCCTTGCATTCATTCATTCATGGACATCTCATTTCATACACAACACATTACAAACACATTCTCCCTTCCCTAGCCGTGAGCTTCCCATCTCTCCCTATTAATCCAAACACCATCATTCCATCTCCACAAAACCATCTTCCATTTCCATCACTCCCCACTCCATTCCACACTTCCATCCCCCCAACCAACTATCCCTAGACCTTATGCTACAACGAAGAGGAAGAGAAGAGGGCCTAAACGTTCATACAATTCAAGTTTGAGTTGTTGGAATGTTTAGGTGTTTCTTTGATTTCAATGTTTAATTTCAATACTCTTTGTTTTGTACGAATGAGGAATGGAAGAGAAGAGGGCCTAAACGTTCATACAATTCAAGTTTGAGTTGTTGGAATGTTTAGGTGTTTCTTTGATTCTCTTTGTTTTGTACCATGAGGAACTAAACCCCCCTTGGCTAGGGGGGGATTCGAAATAAATGTTTATGCTTGCATTTTGATTTGATTACTTCTAATTGCGTTTCATAAGTTGTGGATTCAATTTGTTTAACCGTTTGATTGATAACTTATTTATGTATGTTTATTGAGAGTGCACGCTTAATTTTCATGCATGAATATGACGCTAGAATATAAGTGAGTTTCACCTAATCGTTATGAACTTATATTCACAAGTAGTGGAGGTTGCTTATAAACAATCGCGTTAAATGAATTCTTGGCACGAGTTTCATGCTCATCATAGTAACGAATGCCTCGTCAACACTTATAGTTTTCATAATGCTTAATGATCTTTGATTGTATCTTTATTGTGCTGTTCACGTAAAGGACTTTTGGAGAATGTAGTGAATTGCGTTGCGCTAACCCATCCAATTCATTAACTTAAGGAAAACTTGACGGTTAATTTAAGCGGACCTAATTAACTTGGGGTGATGAGTTTAATAATTTATTGAAATGCAATTGGAAATCTTTTTATTATGCAAGTGTAACATATGTGGAGATGACCCCCTTAGCTAGCATTCATCCATTCTATTTCATCAATTTCATATTTACATTCTGTTTTAATTTGTTCATTTAATTTAATTTCGTATAAACTTAAATCCCCCTTTACTTTAATGTCAATTTAGTTAGAAATCATTTTAGTTTGTGTTTTTAAAAGCATTTTGAGTCTTTGGTTTGTCTTAGTGTTTTAAAGTTTAGTTTTACATTCTTTGAGTCTAGTTTAATGTTTATTATTACGTTTTTACGTTTTTGAGTCAAATCCAAGTGATTAACAATCCCTCCTAATCCCCGTCCAGAACGATCCCTACTTATATACTTACTACAATTTGACGAAAAGAGGGTTTAATTTGTGTGTGTGTTTGTGTTTTAGGATACCTTCCAACACAATGATAAGGATTTGGTTTGTAATTGCATGACTGTTAAAAAGAGTTATAAACATAGAGGAAAGTTTGATTTACCCTTGGTATATGTTTAGTTATGGTTTTAATGTATGACTTCACATGCAATCATAAAAGAAAAATTCGTTTTTGTAACATGCTTGAAGGAAGGAACTCAAACAAACGCTACAACCCTGAGAGACTTGAGCCTATAACGTTCTTTGGAGAGTATAATCTGTGATTTCTTGTTTTCTAAAGTCGTTGCATGATCTCATTATTCTCTGCTTGGTTACTACTTAGAAGGCGTTTCATCATATAGTTCCAAATGCTAGAACTCATGCCCATTTCATTCAAAGCATGTTATTGATTTGCATAACACATATTCAAGAAGAAGTTGTGTAGTGACCACCACCATAGCCAAATAGCCTTACTTCCCATACTTCGTATATGTGTAAGTTTTAACCCCGTTGATCCTTGTTTAGCCTTTATTCTTTGTTTACCCACATTTTCCTCACCTAGCCTAGTTTAGGACAATCACCACCATTGTTCTTAAAATATAGTGAGCATGACTTAATTGAATTCCTTTTGAGTTACATTATGAAAGAAAATAAGTGTGGGGGAGAGAATGTTTAAGTGTTTATGTTTTGAGATTCAAAAAAAAAAAAAAAAAAAAAAAAAAAAAAAAAAAAAAAAAAAAAAGAATATTAGATCAGAATAAGTGATTGAAGAAAGGTTCCAAAACACCAATTCTGGGCGTAAATTGTCTAAATTCTCCCTTTTTGTTCAAAAGTTGAGTTTTCATTCAAAAGTGAATTCTAAGTTGATTCAAATGCTTTGCTCACTATTTCTTTAAGAACCTTTGTTTTCCATATCCCTTCTTTGTTATCCACATACCCCAAGCCCCGTTACAACCCTTGACTTCTATCTTGAGTGTTGTGTATTTCAATTTGTGGAGTTTGAACTTGGTATGAGCTTATGGTGTCACTGGTTCTCGCGTCTAAGTAGTAGCATTCCATTCATGAGATCATATCTAAACATGCTTATTAACTCCAGAAATTGCGTTCTTTGTGATACTTATATGTGAGTGTTCGTTTTCATGTTACATCAATCTTCTCACATATGACTAGATTAGGGTGTGTAGTTAGACATTCTGAGTGAAAATCGAGTGCATATCTTGTAAGGAATTGAGCAAATTCTCTAAGGCATGTTACTACATTCAAAACATGGTTTTAAATGCTTAATTGTGAACTAGTATATGGTGACTATGATTAAGAATGTACTTAAGTGTGAAGATGACTAATTGAGCATTTTTGGGCATGATTTGGATAGCTTAATCATGGAGCAAAGAGGATGGACGAAATTGAAGCCTTGTATGCTCTTTGGGGACATTAAACAAAGGGCCTAGCCCAATCAAACAAATCCTTTGAGCCATGGAAAACCTCTAGCCCAATCAAACACATTATGCCATACAAACCAACCTATTTTAGGCCCATTCTATGTACTTAAACCCTAGCCCTTTAAACTAGTTCATTTATCACTTATCAAACCATTCACTTATCACTCACTACATATCATTCACTTATCACTTAACATATCATTCATTTATTTCACTTCCATACTCCTCTTAATTCCACATGCATCCTCACACATGCACATCATTCACTCACATTTCCACCATTCATTCTTTATTCCTTTCCAAACATCTCACATGCATTTCCACCTTCCTACTTCATCATTTCACCACATTCTCCCTCTTTAACCTTACATGCATTATTTATTGCATCTTCACATGCATTCACACACACTTTACACATTCAAACCGTGAGCTCCCATTCCTATTTGCCATTTTCAGATTTCCACCCACTAACCTAGTCATCAACACATGCACTTCCACCTTTCATCCACAATGATTCATGATTCATTCACTTTGCATCCTTTAATTCAATCACATACTTTCCCATTGTATAATACATCCACATGCATCTTTAACCAACAAACATTACAACCACATGCACCCTTTTCTCCACATTCCAAACATTGCCGTGTATCCCCTTCATTCCCATTTCCAACATCTTCACATGCATTTCCACTTTCACATGTCTTCACATTCAATTCCAAACAACAATCATTTCAAATGCCATGCATTCACATGCATTTTCAGCACCTACACACCTCACACACATGCAATTTCAGCACCAACAAGCATCATTGCCGTGTACCCCATATGCATTTTCAGCTTTCACATGCTTTCCTAACTATTTTCCATCATTAATTAGCCACTTGCATCTTAAACAAACAGCTATATACATCTCCATTCCTCCTATAAAAACCCTTGCATTCTCATTCATTTGGCATTCATTCACTCCCCATTGAATTCATATCTCATATTTCCATTCACAACACTTCACACAACACAAATACACATCCATTGCCGCAATTCCCCTTCCATTTTCTGTGCAGTTTTTCTCCTTCATTGCAGCCACTATCCAACCACTTCCCATCCCTCCAAAACACTTCACATAATCCCCAAAGCTCACTTAGACCTTGTGCTACAACAACGAGGAAGAAAAGAGTGCCTAAACGTTCATACAATTCAAGTTTGAGTTGTTGGAATTTTTAGGTGTTTCTTTGATTTCAAAGTTTAAATTTAATTCTCTTTGTTTTGTACGTATGAGAATGGAAGAGAAGAGTGCCTAAACGTTCATACAATTCAAGTTTGAGTTGTTGGAATGTTTAGGGGTTTCTTTGATTTCAAAGTTATGAGGAACTAAACCCCCTTTAGCTAGGGGGTGATTCGAAACTATGTTTATATTTGCAATATGAATTGATTACTTTTGGTTGGTATTTCATAAGTTGTGGATTCAATTCGTTTAACTGTTTGATTGATAAATTATTTATGTATGTTCATTAAGATTGCAAGCTTAATTTTCATGCATGAATATGACGCTAGAATATAAGTGAGTTTCACCTAATCGTTATGAACTTATATTCACAAGTAGTGGAGGTTGCTTATAAACAATCGCGTTAAACGAATTCTTGGCATAAGTTTCATGCGTATTCCATAGTAACGAGTGCCTCGTCAACACTTATAATTTTCATTGAACTTAATGATCTTTGTTGAATGTCTCTATCATGCGTATTCCATAGTTAGGGACTTTGATTAAGAATAATTTGGTTGTAATGCGTATTCCATTCAATCCAATGAATTTAGGGAAATTTGAAAGTTAATTTAAGCGGACCTAATTAACTTGGAGCATTGAGTTTCATAATTTATCGAAAGACCAACCGAAAATCAATCTTGTATTGCAAGTGTAACATGTGTGGAGAAGAACCCCTTAGCTATTCCATCATCCATATTTTTATCACATTCATATTTACATTTTGCCTTCAATTATATTCTGTCTTTTTAATTTAATATCGTCCAACCACAATTCCCCCCCCCCCCTATTTTGTTAAGTCTTAATCATTCGTATTTGTTTTATTTGTGTATCTTTAAAGCTTTTGGAGTCATAAACAATTGCAAATTCGTCTAAATCAAGTTCTAGCTTCTATTTGAGTCAATTTGATTGTTTTAGACAATTTGAGTTTTTCAAAGCCATTCTGAGTCATAGTAGTCTTGTTAAGAGTATTTTAATTTAGTTTTTATGTTTTTAAGTCAATTTAGAAGGTTTTAGCAAGCCCTCCTAATCCCCGGTCTAGAACGATCCCTCACTTATCCATTCTACTACAATTGTCAAACAAGGGTTTAATTTGAGTGTCAAGTAAATCTCACATCAGTTACCTTGAGGATGGATAGTTATCCAAAGAACATGTCTTTCGGAGTAAGCTAGAATACGTACCATTTAGTCTTCTTTCTTCGTTTGGTGATCCAATGCTTGTAAATTATGTAATGATGAAACTTTGTGTTTGTTGTGTGTGTGCACAAAAAAAACAAAAAAATTATCTTTGACTCTCTTCACTGATGTTTAATCGTCAAGTTTGTTGATCCAAAAAAAAATGGGTTCGCATTTAGCTAGAATATAATGCTAAGCTTATTTTACTCAAGTCATTAAGCATGTTAGAGTAAAACACTTGCAACTTTTTATCATTGGCTTTAATTCGTCAATCTTTCTGAAGTAAGCTACCTTTGAAGTGATGAGTACTGAGATGAAACATGAGTACGCTTATAAGCCTAGGACAGAGCTGAAAAGCCCCCATTGGTAACATTGATTCAGAAAAACATCACCTCCCAAACTTAATATTTATAAAGATTCTCATTGCGCTATTCTGAGTCCCACCTTACCCCAGTACCAAGCATTAAATATTAAACCCAAAGAAAACATTTTACCCTAGACTTACGGTAAAGCATCGATCAGATTAAGGATGAGAAAGTGTAGAATCGTACCCAGGACGACCTCCAAATTTTAATGGCAGTCTAACATGTTTGAGTTGCCTTTGCTTGTTGATTTTGTTTCTTCTTTCACCTTGCCCCCATGCTAGGTCAGAGGATTTCAATAGTGCAACAAGTAACAAACAAGGGATCTCCTTCTTAGTTCGAATTGCTGATTCATCCCTAGTGAATCTTAAACGAAAGTTCGTTAAGGACTAGGTCGTCGCATGGGGTCGAAAACACTTTTTGAATCCTTTTTTCATACCTTACGTATCGGGCCTGAGCGTTTCTGATTGGACTACACTTTTTGGCTTGGCTAAGGTACTTCCATGTATTGAAGCTTTGTTGGAATAAAATTCCTGATGAAGATTTCCTAGCATGGATGCGTCATTCAGAGTTGCCTAACACATGCTGTTACAGAACGTACTTGGCTTAGTACGCTAGTCTGGGATAGAAGTAGTCGTACTAAGGGTCTGAGTTCAAAGCCACCTTCGGATGATTTTCCGATCGCCTTTTCGACTATTCCCTCTAATGGCATAGAGTTTCCAAAGGTATAAACTTTCTAGTTGTATAACCCATAACCTTGCTGGTTGTATAAACTTTCTGGATGATGGATGGTGCATTGGACTTCCATATTAGAGTGTCATGTGCTTGTGCCTATAGCCTGCAAATCGTAACTGTGCTTATTACAACTCAAGCCTCTCAGTCTACTAACCATTCCAAACGGGATAGCCTTGACAGAGACTTCTTTGACCACTTTGAATTTTTATACTTGCATTTGTGAGAAGTTTCAAAGTTCTTCATAATTTTGGAATTTAGGGTATTCCATAGACCATGATGAATGGTGCAAGAAAGAACAAATGATATCATTTGAGGATTAGAAGATATCATTCCTAGCTTTGGGTATTTTGTCCTAAGCACGCATTAAATCATGTATATAATTAATTACAAGTACTTATTTAACATGCCCCGATCCCCGTGTCCGAATGAAAACTGGATGGCCAGGTGTTGGCCGACACCCGAGGGTGACGCAAGCCATTTAATAAATGTATATACCAAGAACATGTAAAACATGCATAATAATTTCACGAGTAACTACACAATATAATATTCAAGTACAAACCTTCATAAAAATATAATGTTCAACTGCCAACAATTTAAAAGTGATAATGCATGGCATGTTCAGAGCATACTACTAATTCAAAATACAAGCGGAAAGAATATTAGAAAGTGCAATGACAAGGGATGTCCTACACAGAGAGGAGGACACAAATTCACTGATATGTGATTGCCTCGTAGCTCGAGTCATATGCCTTGTTCCTAGGTCCAGAGGGGGTGCAAAACAAAACATGAGTGGACCAAGTTTATATGTACGTAATACTAAAATAATAACTCTTCAACGGATTTAACCCTAGTTTTAGAAAACTCATATAACATAATAAGTAATAGGTTTTCCAAAAACCCTAGCATGACATAAAACCTTTGTAGAACTTATAACATATATCGTGTGCTTAGTAGTGGAATCATAATCGCCCAAAGGCCCTACATCGCCCTCCTGAAGGCATATATAAATCATTCGCCTGAAGGCCCTACATCACCCGCCCGAAGGCATATACAAATATTTCGTCCGTAAGCCCTACATCACCTGCCTGAAGACATATATATAACGTTTGCCCGTAGGCACATAGTATGAATATCCACTAAGTAAGCACAGAAAATGATGACCATAAACTTTCCAATACATATGTCTTCGGAGCTCAATAGCTCAAACATCATATCATAAATTCATGTTCATAAATATCTAGTTAACATAAATTCAATAACACATGATATTTCATAATGCGTAAATTCGATTTACTCATAAATGTTTCATAAAACGTAATCACAAAATCATGTTTTTCATGTATGCATTTCTAATAATAAAATCATGCATTTTGGAAGGGGTCCACTCATAGAAGCTCCATCACCGAAGAGCCATTCGAACTAGGTAGGATGGAAACACCACTAAAAAATGTACCTAAGTAAAAAGGGACCAATTAATAAAAGTATACCAAAACGATTGAATTTGGGAAAACGGACATTGTAAACAGATTCAAGATGTCAAAAAACCTATGGGAGGACCTCGGGTACACCCAAACAACGCCACACGCCGAGATGGGTTGTCGGAAAGTTTTCTGGCGCAACCGTAGATGGTGGTGGAGATGTGTGTACTCCATGTGGTGGCCATGGTAACCACCACGTGCCAACCCACGTGCCACCTTTGAAATTCTTGAAAAATTTGGGATTTTTCCCCCAACTTCAAGAGCCCATTTCGAGCTCGATACAAGTCCAGATTGAGTGATTCAAAAGCCAAAGTGTAGTTAGGAATGTGGAGAAGAGAGTCATACCAAGTTCGGACCAAGTGGTGGCTGGAGTTGGCCAAAAAATGGCCTGAAAATTGACTGGTTCAAATGAAACTAGGGAACTCGTTGAAAACTAGGCAAACTTTAAATATTCATAACTTCTTCAATACTCAACCAAATTGAGTGATTCAAAAATGAAAATCATACTTCTCAATGAAATGAAGAGAATGATCCTTACACGATGGCTAACTCTTTGTGGTTTGGCCAAAAAACACCTTGAAAGTGGCGGTCCTCGCCAGAAAGCAAGGGAAGTTTTCCCCGTGAGTTTCCTACATCCAAACATCACCAAAACTTCTCAAAACTACTTCCAAACATACACCAAGACATGATCTACATCTTTTGGAAGAGGTTCGAGGCTTACCTTTGCCGGAGAATATGCAAACTTGTTGGAAAACTGACAGTGAACGAACTATGCAGCGAGTTTGGAAAGGTTTAGAGGGTTCTCTTTCGATTTTGAGTTCACATGGGTGATGGTGGTGGTGCCATGGTCGTTTTTGTGTGACTTATTTGAGTGAAAACCCTTTAGGAGGGTTGGTTTGAGAGAGAGCCGAGAGATAGAAAATGAGAAAATGTGCAGAGAGAGATAATTTCAGAAATAAGAAAAGGAAAGGGAGGTCACGGGGAGAAAGGGAGATGATTGGGGGGCACTAATTCTTTGTGGGCCCTAGTGGCTTAAGGTCACTAAAGACAAAACACAAAATATCCAAAAAACGTTCGACGTTTCGTTACGTAAAATCTTCGTTATAACACCTAATTCGAATTCATTCGCACCTACATGTTCATGGTGATGAGTACGATAAGAATGAACGAAGAAAATTAGTAATACGTGTCATGACGAGACAGTCAACGAAAGTCAACGTTTATGCCTCAAGGGCAATTTGGTAATTCAAGATGTTCAATAATATAAAATATGACAATTTAAGGACGGGGTTTCGCAATCTACCCCCTTAAGAGAATTTCGTCCCCGAAACTTACTACCTTAAGTAAATAGGTAAGGATATTGATTCATCATCAGTTCTTCTGTTTCACATGTTGGTTCCTCGACTGCGTGGTTCCTCCATAACACCTTTACCAATGGGATGACCTTGTTTCTCAGCGCTTTGTCCTATCTTTCGATCATCGCAATTGGCTCCTCAACATAACTCATATCTTGACTCACTTATAACGGTTGTGGCTGTAAAACATGAGATGGATCCAGTACATACTTTCGAAGCATGGAAGCATGAAATACATCATTTATCTACGACAACTCTGGTGATAACTCCAATCTATAAGCAACCGCGCCAATTCTCTCTGTGATTCTATAGAGGCTGACATATCGAGGACTCAACTTCCCTTGCTTACCAAAACAAACCACACCCTTCTAGGGCGACAACTTTAGAAAGAAAAAATCACCAATCTCATACTCACGATCCCTAGAATGTCGGTCAGCAATGCTCTTCTGTTGATCTTTCGCCGTCTTCAAATTCCTTTTTATTAACTGGATGTTAGCATTAGTGGTGTCGACAATTTCTTGCCCCACTAGCACTCGCTCACCGATCTCAGTCCAACACAAAGGTGTTCGACACGCCCTTCCATATAGTGCTTCAAAATGTGCCATGTCGATGTTGGAGTGGTAACTATTATTGTAGGCGCACTCGATCAATGGCAAATAATTATCCTAACTAGCCTTCCACTGGAGAACACACACCTTCAACATGTCCCCCAAAGTTTGGATCATCCTCTCAGATTGACCATCAATCTATGGATGATAGGTAGTGTTGTACAAAAGTTGAGTATTCACGACGTCATGGAAAGCTCTCCAAAATATGGAATGAATCTTGGATCTTTGTCCGAAACAATGGTGACAGGTACACCTTGAAGTTAACAATATTATCAATGAACAACTGTGCTAGCTTCTCCGATGTGTAATTCTATTGAATTGGTAAGAAATGAGCAGTCTTAGTGAGTATATCCACAATCACCCATGAGCTATCAAACCTTGACCACGTGCTCGGTAATCCATACACAAAATCCTTGGTGATATCTTCCTACTTCCAAGCTAGTATAGGGAGATTATGCATTAGCCCTTCAGGTCTCATTTTATTCGCTTTCACTTGCTATAAAATTATACATCTCTTTACATACTCTACAACATCCGGTTTCATCCCATACCAATAATAGAATTAAAGAATAGTGTGATACAACTTAGTACTTCCCGGGTGCATGGCATATGCTGAAATATGAGCTTCATCAAGAATTTCCTTTTTCACGACTTCATTGTTTTTATGCACAAATAGTTTATTTCCCATCATCAAGGCTCCATCTCTTTGGAAATCTCTATGCACCTATTCTTTTAGGTCTACACATTGCTAATCGTGCTCTTGAGCTTCCCGAATTAGATCCACCAAAACATGCCTAATTTGGAAATGCGCCAGCAATGCTCCCTGGGGATCTGGTGTCATTACAATGCCAATTCCTCTAAGAGAAAACAATAGCGGAACATGGATAGCTCGGAGGGAGGCAAGTTGTCCATAGGATTTTCGGCTAAGAACGTCCACTACAACATTTCTGTGACTAGGATGATACTCAATAATGCAATCGTAGTCACTAATGAGTTACATCTACCTTCTCTATGTCAAGTTCAACTCCTTCTCGGTGAAAACGTACTTCAAGCTCTTGTAATCGGTAAAGATGCAGTACTTCTCACCGTATAGGTAATGTCGCCAGATTTTCAAAGCAAAGACTACTGCTCCAAGTTCCAGATCATGAGTGGGGTAATTTTTTTCGTGAGATTTGGGTTGTCTGGAAGCATAAGCGATGCTTTTCCCATGTTGCATCAGAACACAACCTAAGCCTGACAAGGATGCATCACCTAGCAAGGACGGGGGCATCACCTTGCAAGGACAAGGGCATGAGTAAGATGATGTTTAAGCTCCTAAAAACTCCGTTTGCAATTTTCATCCCAATCGAATTTGACTTCCTTCTGGGTCAATTTAGTAAGAGGCAAGGCAATCACTGAGAAATCTTGCACAAAGTGTCGGTAATAACCAACTAGCCCAAGAAAACTCCTCATTTTATTACATTCCTCGGTTGTTCCCATATAGACGCTGGAGAAATCTTATGAGGGTCTATACAAATTCCCTCAGTGGAAATCACATGCCCGAGGAAACTGATCTGGTCCAACTAAAATTGACGCTTACTACACTTCGCATACAACTGATGCTTCCTCAACTTCTCCAACACCAATTTCAAATGTTTGATGTGCTCGGCATCACCCTTGGAGTAAACCAAGATGTCATCGATAAATACAATCATAAACCGATCAAGATACGGTCTGAAAACTTTATTCATCAAATCCATGAAAGTTGCAGGTACATTCATTAATCCAAAAGGCATGACATGGAATTCATAGTGTCCATACCGAGTGTGAAAAACAGTTTTTGGTACATCTTCATCTCGAATCAGCAGCTGATGGTAATCCGAACGAAGATTGATCTTAAAGGATACCTAAGCACCTCTCAGTTGATCAAACAAGTCATCAATCCAAGGTAAAGGATAATGGTTCTTCACTGTCACTTGATTAGTTGCCTATAGTCGATGCAGAGTCTCATCGACCCATCTTTCTTCCTCATAAATAGTAGGAGAACGTCTCAGGGAGACATGCTGGGTTGGATATAGCTTTTATCCATAAGCTCTTGAAGTTGAATCTTCAACTCCCTCAATTCAGCTGGTGTTATTCGATATGGCGCTAAAGAAATAGGGTTAGTATCTGGAAGTAAGTCGATGGTGAATGCAAATTCCCTTATAGGTGGTAACCCTGGCAAATCTTCAAGAAAGACATCGGTGAACTCATTCACCACTGGCACATCCCCAACACACAGAGAAGGTTCACCCTACGTGACCACGTGAGCTAGGAATCCCACACAACCCTTCTGTAATAATTTCGTCGTCCTGATGGTGGAAATAATACTATTTTGGAGAATTCTTTGCTCACCCTGAAACATGATCGCTAGTCGTGCATGCTATCAAATGTCACCAATTTATCTATACAACCAACATACACATGGTGCTTAAATAATCAATCCATTCCCAGAATGATATCAAACTCCACAAGTTTAAAAGGAATCAAATTGGCCTCCATAAGTTCCCCTTCAACTATAACTGGGCAATCCCTAAATTCCCATTGTGCACAAAATAAATCTCCAAGAGACAATTGTATAAACATATCAAACCTAAGTGATGTAGGCTGCGGGTTCACAACCTATGCAAATTGTGGAGATATGAATGAATATGTAGCAGCTAGATCAATTAGAACATAAGCCCAATGACAAAAAACAACTAATGTACCTGTGATAACTCTAGGATCCTATTCTGCCTCTTACTGAGTTATGGCATTGATACGTTCATGGGCCTATCGTCCTGAACCATCACTATAACCTTCACGAGTCCTAGCACCCTGATTATTACGGCCTGCTTAGTTACCCTGAGCACGACTACCAGAAGCTAAACCAGAATACTGCGGTTGTTTATGCACAGAACTCTGAGTACTCGAACTACTACTCCCACTATAACCTAAACCAAAAGTCTGGTGAGCACGCAGTAGTGCAATTATGGGTAAAGTTTCTAGTGCCACCACACTGAAACACGTGCATGCATTTGCAATGCATTCTCCCTAGTGACGCCTACCACAACATGCACAAACTGCGACAGTTTGATTAAAGTGACTGAAAAGACTGTCTCGCCATCTCACTACCAGATCCCTTACTAGAAGATCCCAAACATTGACCATGACGTTTGAATGAAAAAAGAGTGTCTAGAGTCAAAGGAAAAAGAAGAAGTGGAAGGCTCCCTAGTGCTCCGAGATCTGAAACCTCAACCCTACTGATTCTGGGTAACTTTGTTCCACCGCGACTGTTCAGTCCCCAAATCATCTCTTTGTAGGATGCATAAGTTTGTGGTACCAAAAGTTCGTAGTTGTCGTCATCCAGATCAATCTTAATTTGTACCATCATTTCTCGTGGGTTCCCATAAACCGGTAGGTGGTGTCTCACCAATCCTCGAAAAGTACTATCTAGATCTGTAATCATTAAGTTACCTTGGCGAAAACTCAAGAATTCCTTTCTTTTCCTCAACTGATACTCGGGGCTCAAAAAGTATTTACTGAAAAGTCTCCTGAAAGTGGCCCAAGTCATCATCGAGTTAGGTGGCCGACAGTTATTCCCTAACTTCCACCAAAATCTCATATTACCCTGGAGAAAGTAACATGCGGTTTTCGTCTACTCAGCCGCTAGGCAGAACATACCCTCCAGAGTGTCCTCCATTTTCTCGAGCCAATCTTTGTCCTCCTTACGAGCACCAACTACATTCAGCTCAATAACGACGTGACTCTGAGCAATCTCTATGTAAGTACGGCTCTGCCCACTATTCTTAGGGAAAGCATGTCGCAGAGCGAAGGTCAATTGCTAAATTCCACCCATCAAACCATAACGAGGCTGACAAGGCACATTCCCACCACTAGTATCCATGATTTTGATAAGAGGCAAACAAGATTTAGAAAGATGAAAGATTGTGGCTACATGAAGGATTATGACTACCAAGTCGAATGAATGAAGTCCTAAGTATGCTCTGATATCAATCTGACACACCCCGATCTCGGTGTCCAAATGACAACAGAATGGCCATGTGTTGGCTGACACCCAAGGGTGACGCAAGCCATTTACTGAATACATAAGCCGAGAACATGTAAAACATGCATAATAATTTTTCTTGTAACTACGCAATATAATATTCAATTACAAACTTTTATAAAAATATAATGTTCAACTGCCAACAATTTAAAAGTGATAATGCATGACATGTTCAGAGCATACCAATAATTCGAAATACAAGCGGAAGGAATATTAGAAAGTGGGATTACAAGTGATGTCCTACGTAGAGAGGAGGACACAAATTCATTGATATAGGAATGCCTCGTAGCTCGAGTCGTATACCTCGTTCCTAGATCCTTAGGGGGTGCAAAAAAAAACATGAGTTGACCAAGTTTATCTACAAGTACCACTAAAACAATAACTCTTCAATGTACTAACCCCTAGTTTCAGAAAACTCATATAGCATAATAAGTAATAGGTTTTCTGAAAACTCTAGCATGCCATAAAACCTTCATAGAACATATATCATATATAGTGTGCTTAGTAGCGGAATCGTAATCGCCCGAAGGCACTACATCGCCCGCCTGAAGGCATATATAAGTCATTCACCCGAAGGCCCTACATCACCTACCCCAAGGCCCTACATCACCCGCCCGAAGGCATATATATAACATTTGCCCGTAGGCACATAGTATGAATATCCACTAAGTAAGCATAGAAAATCAAGAACATAAACTTTCCAAAATATATCTCATCGGAGCTCAATAGCTCAAACATCATATCATAAATCCATGTTCATAAATATCTCAGTAAACATAAATACAATAAAGCATGATATTTCATAAAGCGTAAAACTGATTTACTCATAAATGTTTCATAAAACATAGTCATAAAATCATGCTTTTCATGTATGCATTGCTAATAATAAAATAATGCATTTTGGAAAAGGTCCACTTACAGATACTCCGTCACCGAATAGCCGTTCGAACTAGGGAGGACGAAAACGCCACTAACAAACGCACCTAACATATAAAGGGATCAATTAATAAAACTCTACTCAAACGATTGAATATGGAAAAATGGACGTCATAAACAGATTCAGGACGTCGAAAAACTTTAGGACCTCGGGTACCCCCACGCGCCGCCACGGGGCGGCGACCAAGGAGGCCACGTGCCGCCACGAGCCGAAATGGGCCACTGGAAAGTTCATTAGCGCCGCTTTGGTCACCGTTATGGATGACAACGAAGGCGCGTGTGCTCCACGCCCAGCTCAAGGCAGCCCCCATGCTTCACCTTCAATTTCTAGAAAAATCTGGTATTTTTCCCCTAACTTCGAGAGCCTATTCCGAGCTCGAAACAAGTTCAAATTGAGTGATTCAAAAAGCCTGCTTAGGAATTTGGAGAAGAGATTCATACCAAGTTGGGACCGAGTTATGGCCGGAGTTGGCCTAAAAGTTAAATGGTCTGAGTGAAACTGGGGGACTCGTCGGAAACTGGGCAAACTTTAAATGTTCATAACTTCTTCAATACTCAACCAAATAAAGTGATTCAAAAACGAAAATCATACTTATCAACGAGATGAAGATAATGGTACCTTACAAGATAGCTAACTCGCTATGGTTTGGCCAGATAACACCTCCAAAGTGGTGATCTTCGCTAGAAAGCTGGGGAAGCTTTCCCCATGAGTTTCATACGTCCAAACATCACCAAAACTTCTCAAAACTACTTCCAAACATACACCAAGATACGATCTACAACTTTTGGATGAGGTTAGGGGCTTACCTTTGTCGGAGAATGTGGAAACTCGTCGGAAAACTGAATGAAAAATGAATGCACTGTGCAGTGAGTTTGGAAGGGTTTGGAGGGTTTTCTTTCGATTCTGAGTTCACAGGGGTGATGGTGGTGGTGCCATGGTTGTTGTTATGTGATTTGTTTAAGTGAAAACCCTCTAGGATGGTTGGTTTGAAAGAAGGCCAAGAGATAAAGAAGGAGAGAGTGTGTAGAAAGAGAGAGAGAGAGAGAGAGAGAGAGAGAGAGAGAGAGAGAGATACATATATATATATATATATATATATATATATATAGTTTCAAAAATAGGAAAATGAAAGGGGGATGACAGGGAGAAAGGGAAAGGATTAGGGGACAAGAATCTTTTGTGGGCCCTGGTGGCTCACACATTACGTCACTAAAGACAAAACATGAAATATCCGAAAAATGTTCAACTTTTCATTACGTAAAATCTTCGTTATAACTCCAAATTTGAATATGTTTGCACCTACGCATTCGTGGCAATGAGTATGATATGAATGAACTAAGAAAATTAGTAATACATGCCACGACGAGACAGTTAACGAAAGTCAATGTTTATGCCTCAAGGGTAATTTGGTAATTGCATACGTTTGAT
The DNA here is from genome assembly GCF_963583255.1 of Pyrus communis. Classification (NCBI taxonomy): domain Eukaryota; kingdom Viridiplantae; phylum Streptophyta; class Magnoliopsida; order Rosales; family Rosaceae; genus Pyrus; species Pyrus communis. The sequence continues at coordinate 13,451,647 of NC_084805.1, read as the reverse complement.
AATATAAAATACAACAATTTAAGGATGGAGTTTCACATCCTTAAATGGGCCTTCTTCATGTGTGGGAATCTGGATCCATAACCACCATGTGTTGCAAGAGTCATTCAGATTCGTGAAATTTTTCTCTTTATGCCATATAGTATGTGTGCCCCCTGTCATTTTCCATTACAACCTGGCAGAGGAGGAGGACAAATGTGGAGTTGTCACGCCATGCTTTGCCGATAGCCTTTGGTTTTAACTCATTGAAGTGGTCTTGGATTGGTTAGAACCCTCAGGTTCCTTGTTTAGGAAACAAACTGAGAAGTTATGTCTCTTCTTGCTTTTACTTTTACAAGTTAAAGTTTTGAACACCATGTACATACAATATCTATGTATTGGTTATGAATCTGTGGCATGGATTTTCTCCAAAACAAAAATCCAAAGAAGCCAGGGCACGGTCTCTTTGCTATCTATCAATATGTTCTCTGTTTTGCTTTTAGAGAGTTTTTATGACATCACATGGTAAATACAGATTCAAAAGTTGGTATAATTTTTTAACATGTTGCAAGCATTGGATGAATTGCTAACGCCATTAAAATTATGCATTGATTTCTCTTAAAAAGAGTTAAAATTTCAATATAAAACTAATTAGCAATACAAGACAAACTACTTATATGCACAAATTATGTCTCTTGTTTTCTTCAGGTGAGATTCTACCCCCGACATGCTTTAGGACCACCAATGAATTAATTATTAAACACAACTTAACCCCTACCCAACTCGGGAAGGGTAGTTGACCGTTAAAATTAGGACACCCAGTGGTGAGTCCCTACTCCCTACCGCCCTTTTCATTTGGTCCCCATTGTTCAAATATTTAATGCCTGAAAATCAAAAACTAACTCTCTCTTTGTCTTTGATCCCATGTTCTCCTCTTTCTTGACGAATATTCTTACACACTGTGAAGCCTAATTCCTCCTCTGCCTCTGCCTCTGCCTCCTCCTCTTCTTCTTGTAATCTCCGAACAAAGTCCGAACCTTTACGGAGTTTTCGATCCGATAATCCTCAATATTCATCACAAAAACTTGATTCCTCGCAACCCTTTATTCCATTACTCACAAAGATTCAGTCTTTCTTCTTATCTTGTTTTTCTTTCTGGTATTTGATCAAGAAAGTTCATTTCACATTCGATCTGTTCATCGAATCCATGGCGGTCGCGGGCCATTCAATCCAGACGTCTTTTGGTATCAAAGCTAAGAACCCAAGTGCCAATTTAGAGAAAAATGTTTTTGCGGTGCCAGTTTTGCATCATGGGTTGTCTTGTAATGGGAAGAAATTGAAAGGGAAAGTTGGTAACAGAGTGCAGGCGGCACAGGTGGATTTAGAGGCGGCAGAGAGTTTGAAAATTTTGAAGAGTTTGGATCTTGATGCGGTGTCGGAGAGGGAGTTGAGGAAGAAGGGGTTTTTGGGGTTGAGGAAGACCAAGCTTGTGTGCACAATTGGGCCGGCTTGTTCTTCTTTGGAGGATTTGGAGAAGTTGGTTTTGGGAGGGATGAATGTGGCAAGGCTCAATATGTGTCACAACACGCGGGAGTGGCACCGCGACATCATTCGGAAGATCAAGAGATTGAATGAGGAAAAGGGGTTTTCTGTTTCAGTTATGATCGATACTGAAGGCACTCAGATTCATGTTGTTGATCATGGTGATCCATCCTCTCTTAAAGTTCAGGTTAGGAGAGTTGCCCTTTCATAACTTTTATCCTGAGAAAAAAAAGGAAGGTAATTTGATTGAATTGTATTTTTGTTGGATTATCAGGAGGATTCAGTCTGGCTATTTACAAATGAAAAATTTGAGGGTTCTCTTCCGTTCACAGTACAAGCAAATTATGAAGGTTTTTCTGATGGTCAGTGGCATAAGTGCGAATTGTACAATTGCAGTTTTATTGGAGTGGAAAATGCATTTTGCAATGATGATATCCATGTAATTTTTTTGGCAGGTATCAAAGTGGGTGATGAACTTGTTATTGATGGTGGAATGGCATGCTTTGAAGTCATAGAAAAATTAGGAAGCGACCTGCGTTGTAAGTGCACAGACCCCGGTCTATTCCTGCCTCGTGCCAAATTCAGCTTCTGGAGAGATGGGAAGCTTGTGGAGAGGAACTATGAGCTCCCAACTCTGTCTACTAAGGTATCTGTACAACGTTCTTACATTTCCATTTTTCGAATTGTCCGGCCTTTCTTAATGAAAGTAAATTTTTCTGTTAAGTTTATTTGTTCATGTTTACTTACATTCTTAGATCTTAAATAATACATTTTGATGCTCATGTTCATTTTGTTTTCATCTGCAGGATTGGTCCGACATTGAATTCGGAATCTCTGAAGGCATTGATTTTATTGCCATGTCATTTGTAAACGATGCGGAATCTGTGAAGCATTTGAAGAATTATCTCTTCACCAAATCAGCCAAGTAAGGCAGTAGACAATTATGGTTCAACATTTTATTATTTCATTGGAAATTTTCTTCCTTGCATGATGTGATGGATTCTTTGAACAATATGATAATGGCGTCAGATTCTCAAGTAAATAACGATTTGAGTCAAGCCGTTCTTTTAAGAACCCACTTATTATACCGGCACCTCTTGCAATTATCATTTGGAATATCAACATGAAAACTTAGATTTCTGATTTCCCTTTGCAGATCCATTAGAGTTTTGGCCAAGATTGAGAGCTTGGAATCCCTTCAGAATTTGGAAGAAATCGTAGAGGCTTCGGATGGAATCATGATTGCGCGAGTTGACCTTGGAGTTGAGATCCCACTTGAACAGATTCCAACAGTCCAAGAAGAAATAACCAATCTCTGCCGGCAGCTAAACAAGCCAGTAATTGTAGCTTCTCAGTTTCTTGAGTCAATGATCGAGTATCCAACTCCAACTCGTGCTGAGGTACAATTAGGGTGCTCCTAGAACTACTGTAATTATGATGATTATTGTTGTTGCATGGGGAGCCGCAAGAGAGAAAATTAATCACATTATAATGGTTACCTTCTCAAAAGGTTGCAGATGTTTCTGAAGCTGTTCGACAATATGCAGACGCGTTGATGTTAGCTGGGGAATCAGCAATTGGATTATTTGGAGAGAAGGCTCTTTCTGTCCTTCAAACGACCAGCAGTAGAATGGAAACATGGAGTCATATGGAAAACCGGCAAGGTTCTCTCCTTCAGCGCCAACTAGGAGTCTCGTTGCCTGACCGCATTGCTGAGCAGATATGCAATTCTGCTGTTGAAATGGGTACTTTCTTTTCTTCCACATCCTCTTTTTTCCAAATTTTAAATATCTTGTGAAAGCCAGCTAACGAGCGACTTAGATTTATAATAAATTAATAGTCCTGCTGAAGAACATTGAATTTTCTTCTATGCTGGTTTACGTTATTAAAAAGTTAAAAACTTCGTACGAACTTGTCAGAGTTGTATCGGTAATTGATTGTTGAATCTGAGAAAAAAATACAAATGATGTTCACGATGTTCACTTGTTTGAATCTATGAAAGTAGAAACCAGTCAAGGAAGAATTTTCAGAGTCTAAATATTATGTATTTGTGCACATAAGTTACAATTAGTCAACTTTTTCTGTATGTGCAGCTAACAACCTTGCTGTGGATGCAATCTTTGTGTACACCAAGCACGGGCACATGGCATCGCTCTTGTCACGAAACAGACCAAACCCTCCCGTATTTGCTTTCACAAACGATGAAAGCACCCGTATGGCTCTGAATTTGCAGTGGGGAGTGATCCCTCTTCTTGTCAATCTATCGGATGATATGGAGTCTAACATCTCAAGCACCATCCATCTCATAAAATCAAAGGGATTGGTGAAAGAAGGAGATTCGGTCTTGGTGGTCTCGGATGTCGCTCCTTCCCGCGCTACTCCAATGGCATTCCAATCAATCCAGGTGAAGACCATTGTTTAGGAGGAAAACTTCCTTTTCGTTCATGGTAATGTATAACCACAAACAATCTCCACACGTACTAAACAAAACATAGTATTGGAATCTTAGAGTCCATGGAATTACTGGAAGGGAATGTTTGATACATAGAATTGTCTTGGCTTGGACTAAATGTAAGTATTGCCTTGGGTTAGGTTGATTCCATTTAGACCCCTTGTTTTAAATGGCCTAAAATAAGCTCACATAGGAAACTTTTAATCCAAGCTTATCCCGTTGTTGACTAACTCCATGTTTGGTCCATGCTGAGATTGGTAATAAATAGCCCAATCCAGTCCTAGTTCATCAATCAAACGCTCTTAAATGTATCCGCGTTCCAATAACACCTTAAGTTGTGTATCTTTCCTCAACTGAACTCAACTTAGGGAAAGTAAAATTCCACCTTTTCTTTTATTCCCCTCTCCTCCTTTTACCAACACGCCGCCTCCTGCCAAATGAAATATGATCGGTTCCTTACATGGAGTCATTCCTCCTCGTAACTTAATAACAATTTGACAGTAGATGTATGTCCGCTTATATTTGTTTTTTTCCCTGTTTTTCGTTCCCAATGAGCGATGACTTCTTACATGTAAGGATCCAAATAATTTGTTCACGTATTCCCCACCATCCAAGATGATGCCCATCTCCTTCACCATAACACCACATGAAATCGAAATTTAATTCCTCTAAAATAGTCTACGTACATTTCATTTTTCCTTTACTTCGATCTCAGGTCATCGTCATCAGCCACGCTGGCCAGCTTAGAAATAGGCATGTCCCATTTCTTGCCTCTCAAATCGCTCACCTTGCTGCTAAGTGTGGTGAGGCCTTCACAAAGGTTGCTGGCATGTCTGTGTCCAGTAAGAAGCTTGACAAGGACCCTAACCCCTCGAAGAACCGCTGGATCGTTGAAATTTTATTGTTTTTGGCCGAAAGTTTATTGTCGTTTTCTTTTTTTTGAAGGTTTCTAGACAATTTGACTGTCATCGCATCGGCCGATTTCTTCAAGGATAGTGTGGAAGAGTTGAGCAGACAAAACACTGTTGTGTGATAGACTCATTCAAGTCATCTTTTGTTGCTATCCAAAAGGCTCTAAGTCTAAACCCTAAAGAAACGTAATATATATTCAATAAATATATATAAGTCAATTCCTTTATGCTAATCTATGTATCCGTGGCGCTTTGCGCAGAATTCATGCTAATATTCTCTATATCGTTCTATGCATTTCATTTTCCTTTTATGACATTGATCTCAGGTCATCAACATTAACCAACTTGCCCATATTACAAATAAAAGCGCTCCGTTTCGTGACTGAGATCGATGTATTCATTTGAGAAGGAGCTGAAGGATCTCAGGTCATTGCCTGGTGTGAAGAAGCTTGAGAAGGAGAGCTTAAAGTACTTCGACAATGGAGGCTTAAGCGATTTTTTTTTTATGTATTTTATGGATATTTCTGGGTCTGTTTTGAGTGTTATCATACATAGCCCGGGGTTAGCATTGGCTTCCATGGATGGTGAAGGCACTTAGCAGACAAAAGCTCTTATGTTAATGAACTTTTTGTTTCTACAAATTGGGATAGTAAAGTTAATTCAAAGCTTAATCATTTTGCAGATTTCACATGATAGGACACGATCGATTGTCCGACTGTCTGATACATAAGAAATTATATTAGTGAGATACTGAAATAGCATTCGAAATGGAGAAAAACTTGTCTGCACCAAAGTAGAGAGATTAGAAAAAGGTATACCGTATACCTCTTCAAACAGTCTTCCGAAAAAATTGAATAAGAATTAATGCTAAAAAACAATGACTAAAACTGAAACACACTTTTACACTCACACTTATTATCAGTTTCCAGATATATTAAATGTACAAAAAAACTACCAAAATAACCATATTTACCATATAATCAACAATCAGTTCAATCTTAAGAAATCAAATGAACAAAAGCTTAAAAGTTAAAGCATTGAAGTTTCACTTAAAGATGGTTCTTTATACATTCTTTGCCACAAAATCACCATTTAAACCTTCATAATTAATCTTGTCTAAAAAACCACTTTTTGTTAATATCAAAGCAAGTCCATTTAACCTTTCAAGCAACTAGTTGATCACAAGTATGATTTTAATAATTTTTTAACTTTGAGAAACTCATTTCCACATACGCAACAATAATAGGTATAATTAACAAAATTCTGTGTGCAATGCTTACAATCAAGAAACAACGCACCCTCTTCAAGTAGTTTAGTGCGTCAATAAATGTCTTCCTTTCTTTAGGCAAATGCTCTCTAAAAAGTTTCAACTCTACAAATAACGCATCCCTATCAACATCAAAGAACTCACATTTCTTAAGAAAGTTATGAAGACAATGTTTGTGGTGGATGAGGCCTCATATAATATACAATTTGTAATTTTTTTTCAAAGTAGAAGAGTTGGAAAAGAGGGAATTGTGAGTCTCACTTGAATTTTATTTTTTTCGATCACATTATGATATAATAATGTGTAATATCAGGGATACTAAATTTAAAAAAAAATATAGTTGTTGATAATTGAATTATTACTTAAATATTGATTAACGTGCTTATTTCCTATCACTAGTACAAAAACATACTTGTGCGACGGCAACTTGCGTGACAGAGCAAATTGCGTCGTGCAAAGTATGTTTGCGTAACGGTGACAACAAAACGTCACACAAAGACATTTTGCACAACAGAACTTTGCACGATGAAGGCTGGCGTCGCACAAAACAGTTTTGCGCAACACCAACCTTCGTCGCGCAATGTTGGGAAAAAGCGGTAAAAGTCTTGGTTTGGCACCAAAAGCTCTATGCGTCACGTAAAACTACTTTCATTGCCCTTGTGCGACGGTTGACGCACGACGAAGGCTTCGTTGGGCTAATTTTCAAGCAACGTTTTTTGACTTTGCGCGACGAATGTAATATTCGTTTCATAAGCAAGTTAACAGTCCAATATATATGTATACATATTCTCTAAGGAAAGGAATTCTCATTTTTTTTCAAAAAATTGGGATTAATTATGAGGTTCACTCTACATCGAACTTCAATAATCGAAATAGTCTATTTTTAAATTATTCGTTCATAGATCATCTTTCCAAATAATCAATTCAATCCGAAATCATTTACTCATTTTATTAGCATTGATGAAATTTCAATGTTTCTTAAAACATAGTGTTTGTCAATTTCTTTTAATTCAATTACATGTCTCAAACATTTCCAATTTGGCTAATATTTTGCAAGAATGATATAGGAAGTTCAACTTAAAAAATAGATGGTTCGAATTGTTGAAATTCAATATAGAGTGGGTTCCACAACTAATTCTCATTTTATCAAAAAATAGAGGTCCCTTTAAATAAAGGACCTACACACACGCACACTCACCTGTATAATTGAGTGACTTCAAAGTAAAATCTAGATTCAGACCTCATTTGTCATTTTCAGTAAAAATGAAAGGGATTATAGGACCACAATATATAATAAAATCCACGGCATCTATGGCGTGTAAGATCATATCATGTGACTATAAACTTCCAAAAGAAAACGATACATAATTCTCTCACCTGTTGGCTTCTAGTCTGCCTTTACAAGTAACTGAGACCCTACAAACTTCAGACCTGAGAGAGTATTTTTTAGCAGATCCGTTTCTTTTGGGCTTCAAGCCAATAACATGACTCATGAAATTCTTGGCAGGTGGCAACGTCTTGCCTTACTTAAACAAATATACTTGGAGCCTCGAGCCTCAATTATGCATGCTTTTGAAAATGAAAACTATCTTTTGAGATTGATCTACCAAGACTTCTAATGAGTATAAAACTATACAAGATTAAACAAATCACTGTAGGTGTGACTGTGATACTACAGTTACATCATCTTACTCAATAATTGTAGGTGCCTCATTTATCCACTGTTCAATTTTCGAGACAAAAATAAATATTCAGCAAACTATTTGTTTAGTGATACGTTTCTTTCATTGTTAAAAAAGTATTGGAACGTCTCTCCCAAGTATGTGTCACTTATCTTTATCCAATTATTTGATGCTACTTTTTCTCATGTCTCCTATACATATTTTTCCAACATGATACAATTTGTTTTCCACATCAAGATCATTTTTCTTTTATAAGGGAGTAGTGTGGGTTATGTAGAAATATGACTCCTTGTATTAATGGTTAGATGATTGTATGCATTAATATTAAGGTAGAAATCATACACTAATTACAAATATCACTTACATACTATACAATTAACAATAATGATGGAGAAGAATCCTGGACGAGTCTGATCGAACGAGTTTGGAGCAAAGTAACTAATGGCGGTTCTTGAGAAAAGGCTTGGTGAGGAGTCAGCAAAATGATCAGTGTACAAAATATAGCAAATTTGATAACTTCCAAGAGCCACCTTTTCATGCCAAAAGTAATAATTAAGTTCAATAAGGCGCAGACGAGCATGATGAATGGGATTAGCAGCTAAATAGGTGGCACCCAAGTTATCATAATTTAAGAAAAAAAGAATGTACAAGAACACCAAGCTTCCCAAAAAGAAAACAAAGCCATGTCGACTTAGCACAAGCATGAGAAAGTGATACTCGGCACTAGACCTAAATACGGTTGTTAATCTTCATCCTATGAAGAACGTCAATGGAGCTTTCTGTGTAATCTAGAGAGAGAAAGAGAAGAGTTTAGAGAGAGAGAGAGAGAGAGAGTTGCAGCTGAATTATCCTTTTTGTATTCAATGAATAATGCTTACAGTACATAATACAAGTATATATACATGTGACTTTCCTTACACACTAAGTATTCTATACTAACTGTTTTAACTATCACAACCACCTTATTCCTTCATCTTTTGACACTTGTCACGATCTGACAGTTCTTTATCTTTACATCCCCCCTCAATCATATGCTTGGAGGAACCAAGCATAAGATTGGAACAATGATGTTGAAACTAGGGTGCAGACAGTCCCTTTGTTAATATATCTGCAAACTGTTCGTTTGATGACACATAATGCACATGGAGATCTCCTCAAATAACACGTTCCCACATAAAATGATAATCTATTTCGATATGTTTCACCCGTGAATGGAAGACAGGATTAGATGATAAAGCAAAGGCAAAGATGTTGTCACAATAAAGAACCAATGCAGTGAAAATTGGAACACACAATTCACATAATAACTGCCTTATCCATGCTAACTCAGCAGCTGTTATTGCTAATGCTCTATATTCTGCCTTTGTTGATGATCTGGAAACTGTGTGTTGCTTCTTCGATACCCAAGATATAGGACTTGAACCAAGATATATAATATGACCAGAAGTCGATCGTCTATCATTTGGGTCACTTTCCCAATCTGCATCACTATAAGCCTATAATTGGAGCTTGCCTGTTTGAAACTGAAGACCATAATGCAAAGTACCACTAAGATATCTTAAGATGCGCTTGACAGCTACAACATGGGAGTCCATAAGATTATGCATAAACTGGCAACATTGATTAACAGAGAAGGCAATATCAGGCCTTGTAAATATCAAGTATTGCAAGACTCCTACAATACTTCGATATTGTTGTGGACTGTGATAAAGAGTCCCTTCCGTTTTAGACAACCTGTGGTAGGGTAAACACGGTGTGGCACAAGGTTTAGAATCTTGCAAGTCAACCTTTGCTAGCAGATCCTTGATGTACTTAGTTTGTGAAACAAAGAGACCATGGGGCTGATATGTAATCTGTAACCCTAAGAAATAATAGAGCTATCCTAAATCTTTCATGTCAAACTCCTTGGCTAAAGCTTTTATAACTTCATCAATCAACTGAGTGGAGCTTCCAGTTAGAATGATATCATCCACATACAAAAGAAGAACCACAGTACCAAGATGAGTGTGCTGCACAAACAATGATGGATCTGCCAGAGAAGCTTTAAATCCCAATCTTGGTAAGAAGCTTGTAAACTTTTCATTCCAAGCTTAAGGAGCTTGTTTTAATCCATAGAGTGACTTATTAAGTTTGCAAACATAATTAGAGGGATGAGCTCTTTCAAAGCCTTTTGGTTGAGACATGCACACTTCTTCATGTAGATCACCATGAAGAAATGCATTCTTCACATCCATTTGCCTCAAAGACCATTTAAACTGAGTTGCTAATGCCAAAATTAACCTAACAGTGGTAGGTTTCACTACAGGATTGAAAGTCTCACTGTAATCCACACCCTCTTCTTGGCTATAACCTTTTGCAACTAACCGTGCCTTATATCTTGCCACTGATCCATCAAGATTGGTTTTAATTCAATAGACCCACTCACAACCTACAAGGTTTTTGGTAGATGGCAATGGAACTATAGACCAAGTATCCTGAGATTTTAAGGCAATGATCTCATCTTCCATAGCAACAACCCATTCTGGAATTTTACTAGCAGACTAGAAAGTAGTAGGTTCTGAAACTTGGACAGAAGACTGAACTGTTGCTAAAAACACCTTCTTCTTAGATATGCCACTTTTAGATTGAGTTTGCATAGGGTGCAAGCTCACTGAGGGTATTGGAAAGACAACTGGCAGATTTTTAGGTTGAAAATCTAGATCAACAGGGATCAAGGACTGTGTAGTTTCTGCAGGTGATGAATTGGGTGATGTATGAGATGTAGGATATTCCGCATATCCCAAAGTAGTAAGTGGTATAGACATGGAACACTCTGAGGCATTAGTGGGATTGAAGGTTGAAAACTCTGAAGCATTAGTAGGGGTAGAAGTTGAATACTCTGGAGCTTGAAGTGGAATTGGTGAAATTACAGTATTATGAGAATTGACTAATGAAGGATGAACTGATGGTTGTACTTGTAGTGATGTGGATGTAGTGTGTGGTGATGCACTGTTGGATGTAATGATGGATGAATAAGGAAAGCTAGTCTCATCAAATAAAACATTTCTAGACACATAGACTTTGTTGGTAAGAGGATTGAGACAAAGGTAGCCTTTATCCTGACCTGCATAGCCTATGAATATGCACTGTGAAGTTTTAGGTTGTAGCTTACTAGAATTCAACTATTTTAAAAGTGGAAAACAAGCACATCCAAAGACTTTAAGATGAGATATGGATGGTGAGGTTCCAAACAAGCACTGTAATGGTGATGACATTTGGAGTGTTTGACATGCCATTCTATTTATAAGATAAACAGAAATTGCACAAGCATGAAACCAAAATTTGTGTGGTAAGGATGCTATTTAAAGTAGAGTGATGGTTATTTCAAGTATGTGTATGTGCTTCCTTTCAACAAGACCATTCTGTTGAGGAGTATAGGGACATGACTTTTGATGAATGATACCCTTTTGGAGTAAGTATTGTTTGAATTTGTGACTGAAGTATTCACCCCCACCATCACTTTGAAACACTTTCACAGTGGCAGAGAATTGAGTGATCAGAAAAGTGTGAAAATTAACAAATACACCAAAAACTTCACTTTTATTCATTAATGGGAAAATCCAGGTAAACTTGGTACATTCATCCACAAAGCTTACATAAAATTTGTAACCCTCAATGGAAACAGTGGATGAAGGACCCCAAACATCACTATGGATGACCTCTAGAGGTTGGACAGTTTTATTTGCAGGAAACGGAAATGGAAGCTTGGCAAATTTTCCTTCCAAACAAGATTTACAAACAGAAGGTACACGATCTAAAGATATAGGAATATGTGATTGTTTTAACATTGCAGAAGTGACAATGTTGGAAGGATGTCCTAATCTTTGGTGCCACAAATTTATTTTGACTTGACTGCCAAGATAGCAGGTTTGTTGCTGAAAGGATGCATTGTGTCTTTGTGCTTGAATGATGAGATGTTGTGGAATGTGAAAGGGTATTGGATAGAGGCCTTCTCTACACAGCCCCTAAAGAATGATTCTCCCTGTGATCTTGTCTTGGATCCAAAAACAAAATTCATCCAAATGAATCTACATTTGTTATCTTTACACAGTTGATATATGGATAGTAAATGTTGGGATAACTGAGGCACATGTAATATGTTCTTTAACTCAAAAGCATACTTGGGTGTATGAAGAATAGTAGAACCTATATTAGAGATTGGCGAAGATACCATGTTAATCTTCATCCTGTGAAGAACATCAATGGAGCTTTCTGTGTAATATAGAGAGAAAAAGAGAAGAGTTTAGAGAGAGAGTTCCAGCTGAATTATCCTTTTTGTATTCAATGAATAATACTTACAGTACATAATACAAGTACATATACAAGTGACTTTCCTTACACACTAAGTATTCTATATTAACTGTTTTAACTATCACAACCACCTTATTCCTTCATCTTTTAACACTTGTCACAATCTGATAGTTCTTTATCTTTACACGGTTGCCTATTTCTTGGAATACCAGGATATAAGATTAGAGCCAAGGTAGACAAGTTAGCTGGAGGTAGAATGCCGACTGTCTAGATAACCCGTCCGATCCATGGAGGTAGGCGGACAAGGATGTGAAAGAAGGATGGTGCAAAGTGATGCCGAAATCAAGGTTGCCCTTGATAAACCAAAGAATCTGCTGGCAACAATCATGTGGGCGGCGCGAGGTGAACAGTGAACTCATGTATCGGTTAACAGTTCGACATCAAGGATTTGGACCCTCTCCCAGTTATTTCTTAGGTTTACAAGTTATTCGTGACTCTATTGGGCTTCATATTCACCAACTTAATTATGTTCATGATTTTCTCTAAAATTTTGACGCATGGTCTCCTGCAAACCAACTTCCACTCCTCTTTTGGCAAAGACCACTCTTCTGGTCTCTACTAAAACAAAGGTTGTTGATATGCCTGCGTACAGTAAGAAGCTTGACAAGGACCCTGACCCCTCGAAGAATCGCTGGAACGTTGAAATTTTATTGTGGTTCGCCGAAAGTTTATTGTGGTTTTCTTTTGAAGGTTTCTAGACCATTAATTTGACTGTCATCGCATCCGATTTGCTTCAAGGATATTGTGGAAGAGTTGAGCAGACAAAAACCTGTGTTGTGGACTGAACTCGTTTATGTCATCTTTTGTTGCTAGACAAAGGGCTGTCTAAACCCTAAAGAAACGTAATATATATTCAATAAAAATAAAATCTCAATTCCCTTATGCTAATCTATGTATTTCTCGATTTATGCTTGGCGTCTTTGTGCAGAATTCATGCTAATATTCTCTGTATCGTTCTTTGTTTTTCATTTTCCTTTTATTACATCAATCTCAGGTCATCAACTACCAACTTGGCCAGATTACAAATAAAAACGCTCCGTTTCGTGACTGAGATAGATGTATTCGTTTGAGAAGGACCTGAAGGATCTCAGGTCATTGCCGTACTGCCTGGTGTGACGAAGCTTGAAACGGAGCTTAAGTACTACGACAATGGCGGCTCAAGCGAATTTGTTTTTATGTATTTTATGGATATTTCTGTGTCAGTTTTGAATGTTATCATACATAGCCCGTGGTAGGCATTCGCTTCCAGGGATATCGAAGGCACTTAGCAGACAAATGCTATGTGCTGTATTCGTTTTATGTTAATTACCCTTTTGTTTCTACATATTAGGATAGTAAAGCTAATTCAAAGCTTAATCATTTTGCAGATTTCACATGATAGGACATGATCTATTATCCGAGTGTCTGATAATATAACATATTTATATTATTGAGATACTTACTGAAAATGCACTCGAAATGAATAAAAACTTACTTGCACCAAAGTAGAGAAACTAGAAGAAATGGGTAACCGTATACCTCATCAGGGCCGTCTCTAAGATTTGAGGTACCTTGTGCGAAGGAGCCCTTCTTCAGACAGTCTTCCATAAAAATTGAACAATGTTTTAATGCTAAAAAACAATAACTAAAATTGAAACACACTTTTACACTCACACTAATTATCAGTTTTCAAATATATTAAATGTAAGGAAAAGCTACAAAAATAACCACATTACTAAATAATCAACAATCAATTCAATCTTCAAAAATCAAATGAACAGAAGCTTCAAAAAGTCCAATACTGAAGTTTTACTTAAAGATAATTCTTCATGCATTCTTTCCTGCAAAATCACCAATTTAACCTTCATATTAATTTTGTCTAAAAAGCCACTTTCAATTAATATCAAAGCAAGTCCATTTAATCTTTCATGCAACTAGCTGATCACAAGTATGATTTTAATAAGGGTAAATTACATTTTCATACCTCAGGTTTGGGCCTTATTTCAATTCCTTACAACATCTTCAAAACATTTCACTTTCATACCTTAAGTACTATTTTATTTCAAAATAATACCTCCGTTACATTTTTCATCCATTGATCCGTTAAGTGCTGATGTGGCTGCCACATATTATGTCACGTGGCTGCCAAATGTCTGCCACGTGGCAAAAAAAAATTTAATTACTGAAACCTTATCCCCCTCATCCTCCTCTCTTCTCCCCACAACCCTCAAACCCATCTCCCCATCTTCATCTTCTTCCCTGCAACCCAAAAAAAAAAAGTTAGAAAACTAGACCCCATCACCCCACCACCCCCCGCCGAAACCCCCATATGTACACCTTAAACCGAAAAAAAAAAAAAAATAGAAAACCCAGATCCCGTCAAACCACCCCCCCCCCGGGGGTGTCGGAGCCTCATAATCTTCTATCTGTCATTCACACCCATCCTCCACCTCTTCCTCCGCACCCATCCTCCACCTCCTCCGCGCACCCATCTTCCCATCTTCCCCCTTCCAACATAAGCCCAACCTGCAACCCAGAAAGAAGAAAAAGAAAAAAAACCCAGCGCACCCACCCTCGCACGCACCCTCTTCCCTCCTCTACACACCCCACTCCTTAAATCCACACTCATTGAGGAAGACAAGATCTAGGTTGTATGGAAATGGAGAGGTTTTTTTCCTTTTCTTTTCTAGGTTTTTGATTTTTTTTATGGGTTACAGGTAGTGGGTGCGGAGGTGGAGGTGGAGGGTGGGTGCACGGTGGGTTTGTGGAAGACAAGAGAGGGAGGAAGATGAAAGATGGGTTTTTTTTTTTTTGTTTTCCCTCTCCTCGCCTTCTTCTAGGTTGCAGGTTGGGTTGGGGGGTAGGGAAGGATGAAGGTTGCGGGTTTAACTTTTGTTTTTGGTTTTTTTGGTTTTTTTTTTTTTTAGAAGATTCAGGTTTTTTTTTTTGCCACATGGCAGACATTTGGCAGCCACGTTAGCGCTTAACGGATCAATGAATGGAAAATGTAACGGAGGTATTATTTTGAAATAAAATAGTACTTAAGGTATGAAAGTGAAATGTTTTGAAGATGTTGTAAGGAATTGAAATAGGCCCCAAACCTAAGGTATGAAAATGTAATTTACCCTTTTAATAACTTTTAACTTTGAAAAACTCTTTTCCACAAATGCAACGATAACAGGTATAGTTAACAAAATTCTATCTGCAATACTTGCAGTTGGGAAATAGCGCACTCTCTTCAAGTAGTTCAATACATCAATAGATGTCTTCATTTATTTAGGCAAACACTATCTTAAAAGCTACAACTGGATGTCTTCATTTATTTAGGCAAACACTATCTTAAAAGCTGCAACTGATCCTACAAATAATGCATGCCCATCAACATTAAAGAACTCACCTTTCTTGAGAAAGTTTTAAAGACGATTACAACAATCTTTCAATTTATTGTGTAAGAAACCATTCGTGGTGGAGGAGGCCTCATGTAATATAAAATTGGGTAAAGTACAAAAAAACTACCTCAACTATTGGTGTCACGATACTTTCATACCTCAACTATTGGGAGGACGAGTTTCCCATTTTTTTTTTTTCGTTCTTCTTCTTCCTCGAGGGGGAACGGACGAACTTGTTTTTTTTTTCCTTCTCTCTTCTTCTTCTTCTTGTTTTTCTTTTGCAGGGTGTTGGAGGGAGGACGAGTTTCCCAATTTTTTTTTTTCCTTCTTCTTCTACTTTTTTCTTCTTCTTCCTCCTCGCAGGAGGGGGGGGGGAGGATGAGGAGTGGGGGCGGGGGGGACAGACGAACTAGTTTTTTTTTTTTTTTCTTCCTTCTCTCTTCTTCTTCTTCTTCTTGTTTTTCTTTTGCAGGGTGGTGGGGGAGGGACTTTTTTTTTTTTTTTCCCTTCTTCCTCTTATTCCTCTTCTTCTTTCTTCTTCTTCTTCTTCTTCCTTCGGGTTGGGTTGGGGTTGTTTTTTTTTTTTTCTTCTTCTTCTTCTACCTCCTCTTTCTTTCTGGTTGGGTTTGTGGTAGGGGACGAACTGGGTTTGGTTTGGGGTTTTTTTTTTTCCTTTTTCCTCTTCTTCTTCTTCTTCCTCTTCTTCTTCATCCTTCTTCTTTCTGGGGTTGCAGGAAGATGGGGAAGAGAGAGAGGAGGGAGGGACGAAAGGGAGGTTTATTTTTTACTTTTTTATGTACTTTTTTTATTATTTTAATATTTAAATAATATTAAATGATTTTTTTTTGTTTTTAATAATATTTTTAATAAAAAATTGGTCCCGGATCAAGCCACGTTAGCATTTAACTAAGAAATAAATGGCCAAGCTAACACACAAATTCTAAAGATGAGGTATGACATTGTCAATTTTAAAAGATAAGGTATGAAAGTGCCGTGACACCAATATTTGAGGTAGTTTTTATACTTTACCCTATAAAATTTGTAATTGTTGTATGGCTCACTAAATATTATTAAATTGCTTGTGAAATGGTTTATATTTCCTCCAACGACCAATATACCATGCATAAGCTACTTTGACTTTTCTCTATAATGGTTTAGCTGCAGCCTGCTATCAAAGGGCAACAGATCGACTGATAGAGAAAAGCTTACTTACATTATTTCACATTAACTTAAAAAACGCTTGATCAAATACTTTTAAATTTTATTTGACGATTTAAATGTTAAATTATATCAGTTTATTTTTATTTTTGATATCAAATTCAAAAGTAAGTGACAACAAATCTCAATTCACTAGCTACCAATAGTAAAATAAATAAATAAAAAAAATTCCCCAACATGCAAATGTGAAATATTTGTTTCGTAAGCAAGTTAACAGTCCAGCGCGAATTTACAGTTGAGGACATTAATAATACCTTAGGGTTATCTCTCTCTCTCTCTCTCTCCCTCTCTCTCTCTCTCCCCCCCCCCTCTCTCTCTCTCTCTCTCTCTCTCTATATATATATATATATATATATATATATATATAATTAGCATCTGGTCCCTAGTTTCTAATGTTCATTGACTAAAACCTTATTAGTTTTTAGATTTTGATCAAATTGACACACCTCGATCCGGAATATCCACTTGGACTCTGAATCAAGCTGTGCTAGCCGACACCCGAAGGGTGACAAAGCCATAAAGTGTAGTGATGTGGAAAATGTGAATAAATTTAAACCTAAAAGTGCCTAATTATAAGAGTGCGCTGGTGAGCGGAAAGGAACCCATTTCACACGTGATGACAGAGTATAATTAAAGTACAGTACGATAAGATAAGGATTATACCCTCAAGGGTAGCCATCTATACCAAGATTTTCCAAGAATCCTCGTCGATACAAAAGTTCAGCTGCTAAAACCTCGAGGGGCGAAAAACAAGGTTGAGTGGGCCTAGAAATAAAGTTTTATAAAAATCTTTTTGAAAACATTATAACCCATTGCCGTAAAACAAATATAGTTTCCAAAATATACATACTACGTATGGTATGAAAATACTTACCATAGCTTGCAATATCTCAAGAGTTCAATACAGCATTATATTTCGTAAATAAGCACATGACTTCCGAATTCACAAAATCTCGCATAAGTAAACATATCATAACGAGTGCTCATTGACACATGCTGACACACGAGTTCATGCAGAGTTATTCTGACATGAACAAGACTAGGTGTAACAATTATATACGCTTTAGTACCACAATCACGTGAAGACTAGCACTAGGCGCATCACATACAAGTCAGAGTTGCCTTTTGCAACCTATACGACAAGACTAGCACCTACAATGGATCCAAGGTAAGCGTGCGATGCAATGTCAACATACATGTGAAGCCTGGCCTTGGCCCAAGTGAGTACTAACACCGGTGCAACAACGATGAGCAAATAACACAAATATAATCATGCCACATTGATTCGATAATTCTAGTCGACATCACATTATTCATGAATATAAATATAATTAAGGCATCCCCTTATAGTAAGCTTACCTATGCATCCCGTAGGATTATTTCATAATTTTCCAACAATAAGGCATTTCTTATAAACGCTAATTTAATTATGGCAATCACTTAGAAAATTCATTGATAAGTATATATGTGGAAACTAACCAATACACACACACACACACACACTATATGAAAGAAAAAACCCACTCACAGATCATGTCGTCGAGTTGAAACCGCCTCGTAGCATCGAGAGTCCTTGAGATGCGTTTCACCTAGAAACGAAACCATTTATGTAAATACGTAAAGTACCAATATATAAACGTGTTTTCATACAAAGTATGCCTAATAAAGAAACTATTTTAAAACTGTCGAATTTCGGAAAACTGACGAAGGATTCAAAATTAGCACTTCGAAATACGCTAAGAAGGGTCCTAGGCAATTTTCGTAAAAAGTCAACGAAAAGTCAACCAGGATGCCCTGGTAGTCAACTATATTAAAATTTTGGAATTTCACTAAATGGATGTCACACATGGACTTGAGGTGTCAAAATTACCTAGGAGGATTTTCAAAAAAAATTCTGAAAAGTCAACACAAGGAATATTCTAAAGAATATTCTGAGCTCAACTCAGAAATGGGCCACCCTGGGACAAAGGGCCAAAAGCTTGGCCTAAAGGTTTTGGGCCAAGTTTGGGCTTAGGCCCATGGATCATAATTAGTTTTTTTATTTTTTCTTCTTCTTCTTCTTCTTCTTCTTCTCCAGCTGGTTGCCACTGCAATCGCCGAATTCTACCCAACTCAGACTACACCAAAACTTAACTAAACCTAGCCTTCCAATATATCAAAACGAAGATCGAGGAACAAGGATTCAAATAGTACCATTGGTTTCCTTGGTCGTGGCCGGATCTCGTCGGAAAATGGCTCGAAGCCATTGGGTTTTCCATCGGAAAACTAGGGAGAGTTTCTAAGATGATTTCCATCGATTTCAAAGCTTACCTTAGTTGGAATCGTCGAAAATCCGGCATTGGTTTGTCGAATGAACACAATACAGTAACCTCCATCACTATCGGAGTTCCAAGGTTTTGGTCTGGGTTCGAGACAAGGAAGAAGGCGACGATGGTGGCGGTGAAGTTTGTCATAGAGAGTGGTGGTGGTGGTTCGTTGAGTTTCACGGAGAGAGGGAGAGTTAAGAGTGAGAAAAAGATAGAGTGTGAAAAGAGAAAGAAGGAAAATGACTAATGAGAGAGAGATCGAGAAAGTGGGAGATACGGAAGAGAGGGAGAAATGGGGTGTGGGCCCCACTTGTCATACAACTCAAAATCACCAATGAAAATACAAAAAGATATATCCCGTAATGTGAATTTACCAAAACGCCCATCATGCTCCGTAGTTTGTAAAATCTTCGTCGTAACTCCAAATTCAGTTCTGTTTGTGCCTACGCATTTGTATCATCGTGTACTATGCAAATAGACCAAAAGAACGAGTCATACATCTCTCTAAACAATGGTCAACGAAAGTCAAAATCCCTACCTCTAGGGGCATTTTTGTTAATTCACACTTTTAAAATTTATAAAATTGAAAAATTAGGGACGGGCTGTCACAAGAGTCCCTAGCATTAATATATTAATGAATTACATGTAAGTTACATAATTTTTATAATAAAATTAGTAATTGATTTAGAGTTTTAATACTCACACCCTTATTAAACTCCTAATTAATTTCAATTCAAACATTTCCAAAGTATAAAAAATAAAATTAGAATAAGTTTGTACCCATTAGATTTTTATAAAAAAATGATTTGTACCCATTCTTAAATATACCAATTTGTTATATGAAAAATGTACCCTTTTTTTAATATAAAATGTACCCATTTTTTTAATATAAAATTCATTCAATCTTTTCTATAATCCATTTTTTAAACTTATATGGGTACATTCTATTTCGTTGATTTAAGAATGTATCCATGTCAAGTTTAATAGAAGAAATGCTTAATAATTATTAAGCCTAATATCTTTCTTTTTTTCCTTGTGTTATTGAAAAATGTTCTCATGTTTTGGTACAATAATTTTTTGGTTAGTTTTTTTATGAACGTACCCATGTATACATATAATATATTGGAGAATATAATTTATCTTTAATAATTCTAATCCCATAAATTATGGGTTTTATTTAAAATCTCATTAATATAAATAACTACAAATTTCATTTTTAGTTTAAAAATAAAATAACCACATAAAAATGCATTATTACATTAATATGAGGGACTTCGATCAAAAACTAAAAATCACAAAGGTTTTAGTCAAAGAACATTGATAGTTAAGGACAACATCTAAAGTATCTCTATATATATGTCACATGTATGATTGTGTGGCCGCAAAACAAAATCTAGATTCAGACCTAAATTGTCAATTTTATTGGACCACAAATATGTAACAAAATCCACGGCATCTATGGCGTGTAGGATCATATCATGTAACTGTATAAACTTCCAAAAGAAAATGATGCGTAATTCTCACCTATTGGCTACTAGTGTGCAGTTTCTACTAACCGAAAGCCTACAAACTTCAGACCTGAGAGAGTATTTTTCAGCAGATCCGTTTCTTTTGGGCTTCAAGCCAATAACAGGATTCAAGAAATTCTTGGCACGTGGCAGTGTCTTGCCTTACTTAAACAAATATACTTAGAGCCTCAATTATGCAAGCTTTTGAAACTGAAAAGTATGTTTTGAGATTGATTTATTTCAAGACTTCTAATGAGTATAAAACTATATAAGATTAAACAAATCATTGTTTGTGTGACTATGATGCAACAATTACATCATCTTACTCAATAATTGTAGATTTCTCATTTATCCACTTTTCAATTTTCAAGACAGTAATATATTCAACAAACTATTAGTTTAGTGGTACGTTTCTTTCATTGCTAAAAAAGTATTGGAACGTCTCTCCCAAGTATGTCTCACTTTTCTTTATCCAGTTATTTGATGCTACTTTTTCTCGTGTCTCATATACATATTATTCGGACATGATACAATTTGTTTTCCACGTCAAGATCATTTTTCTTTTATAAACGAGTAGAGGGGGTTATATAGAAATATGACTCTTTGTATTAATGGGTAAATAATAGTACAATATATATTTTATATATATAGTTACATTAATATTAAGGTGGGAATCATACACTAATTACAAATATCACTTACATAATATACAATTAACAATAATGATGGAGAATAATCCATAATTAACTGGACGAGTCTGATCGAATGAGTTTGGAGAAAGTAACTCATGGCGGGTCTTGAGAAAAGGCTTGGTGAGGAGATCAATAGACTAATCAGTGGACAAAATATAACAAATCTGATAGCCAAGCCACCTTTTCACACCAAAAGTAATAATTAGGTTCAATATGGCGCATACGAGCATGATGAATGGAATTAGCAGCAAAGTAGGTGGCACTCAAGTTATCATAATTTAAGAAAAGAAAAAAAGTACAAGAATTCCACGCTTCCCAAGAAGAAAACAAAGCCATGTCGTCTTAGCACACAAGCATGAGAAAGTGATATATACTCGGTACTAGACCTGAATGCAGTCGCCCATTTCTTGGAATACCAGGATATAAGATTAGAGCCAAGGTAGACATGATAGCTGGTGGTAGAATGTCGAGTGTCTAAACGACCCGTCCAATCAGCATTGAAGTAGGTGGACAAGGATGTGAAAGAAGGTTGAGGGTGCAAAGTGATGCCGAAATCAAGGGTGCCTTGATATAACAAAGAATTCGCCCTGCAACAATCATGTGGGTGGTGCGAGGTAAACTCATGTATCGATTAACAGTTTGACATCAAGGATTTGCACCCTCCCCAGTTATTTCTTAGGATTACAAGTTACTCGTGACCTTACTGGGCTTCATATTCACCAACTTAAGTATGCCCATGATGTTCACTAAAATTTTGACTTGGTCTCTTGTAAACCAATTTCCACTCCTCTTGTAGCACAGACCACTCTTATGCCTCTAGTAAAACAACTTTTACTTAGAAAGTTAATAAAAATTACAAGGATTACAGAAAAACAGTGCTCAAACAACCCAATTTGGTGTCTGAAATTCCCTGATCAGCATCTTCGACTATCGTGCTCAACCACGAATTGTCGTCGAAAATGGAATGTTTCGTCGCCGGAAGGAATATTCCGTTACCCGAAGTGGACTATTCAACCATTGACAAAGTTAACGACAAAGCTAACGGAACATACATTGAAAATTTTGACCTGAATTCGAAAATGGGTCCGATTGTCAGGTCGAATGAGTATTGGGTCAGACCGAGTTTGTGTTAATTTCTATTTAGAATAAATGAATTGCTTTTTATCGAATAAGTGTAAGTATATTATTATATTGAAAACAAAACAAAAAATAAACAAACTAGATTAAGATTTAGGCCTTTTAGCCAAAATAGTCATTGAGATTTGCAAAACACATAACTTTGGTCCCTAAGATTGTCCACCATTCATTATTTTGGTCCTTCCGTTAAAAACTCCATTAAGTGGTCCCGAAGCTCATACCGGAAACTGAGGTTTTTTGCCAGAAGTTTGGACAATTTTCAAAGCTTCATAACTCAATCGTTTCTTAACCAAATTCGACCCATAATATATCAAAATGAAGATAGAAAAGTGTTGAACAAGATTATACCTATTTGGAAGGCCAATGGTTGCCGGAGATGGTTGTAAAATAGCCTGAAAGGTGACTGGTCCGCAGGAAAATTGGAAAACTCGCCAGAAATTAGTTAAATTTTAAACGTTCATAACTTCTTCAATACTCAACAAAATCGAGTGATTCAAAAACGAAAATCATACTTCTCGATGAGGCGAAGAGAATGGTACCTTTCTTGATGGCTAAACCACCATGGTTTGGGCGGAAAATAGCCTGAAAGGTGACTGGTCCGCGAGAAAACTGGAAAACTAGTCGGAAACTGGGTAAACTTTAAACGTTCATAACTTCTTCAATACTTAACGAAATTAAGTGATTCAAAACCAAAAATCACACTTCTCGACGAGACGAAGAGAATGGTATCTATATTTATGGCTAACTCGCCGTGGTTTGGCCAAAAAAGGCTTGAAAGTGGCT
This sequence comes from Pyrus communis, assembly GCF_963583255.1. NCBI lineage: Eukaryota > Viridiplantae > Streptophyta > Magnoliopsida > Rosales > Rosaceae > Pyrus > Pyrus communis. Next base: position 13,428,455 of record NC_084805.1, on the reverse strand, counting down.
GTCATGGTCTTGTCGAGTTAGCCACTTTCGACCCATTTTTCGGCTAAAACACGCCGAGTTAGCTGTTGAGTACCATTCTCTTAGTCTCATCGAGAAGTATGATTTTCAGTGTTGAATCACTCGATTTGGTTGAGTACTAAGGAAGTTACGAACGTTTAAAGTTTACCTAGTTTCCGGCGAGTTTCCCAGTTTTCCCACAGACCAGGCACCTTTCAGGCTAATTTCCGGCCAGCTCCGGCAACCATTGGGCTTCCACCAAATGGGTATAATCTTGTTATACACTTTCCTATCTTCATTTTGATATATTATGGGTCAATTTTGGTTAAGAAACGATTGAGTTACAAAGCTTTGAAAATTGCCCAAACTTCTGGCCAAAAATCTCAGTTTCCGGTATGAGCTCCGGGACCACTTAACAGAATTTTTTTAACAGAATAACCAAAATAATAGATGTTGGACAATCTCAGGAACCATTTCTATTGATTTTCAATCTCATAGATCAAAGTTATGTGTTATGCAAATCTCAGATACCACTTTGGCTAAAAAGCCTAAGATTTAGTAACATATAGCACTTTACCGTAGTGACACAATGGTAGAAAACAATCATGCCTATATACTCTAGTAAAGGTTCGATCTCCACTAATTATTCTTTCTTCTAATAACTAGTAGTCTAACTTACTAACGTTATCGCTTTGCGATACAAAAAATAACAATTACTGTATTGATTCGATTAAAACGCCATTGCTCTTGATTTTACTAGCTAAGTAAAAAATCATTATCATCGTTGCTCCCCAAATTGGCCAAAACAAAAAAAGAAGAATAAATACACCAAAGGGGAAATGTATAATGTTGAATAACGTCAGTCTCTCTGGCCGCAAGTTTCAGCCACACTTAGCAGACCACGTAACCACGCCATTTCCCGCGCAAGTTAGCCGCCAACACCTCTCTGCCGCTAAAATACACCAGTACATCTTGTCACCACTTGCTTCTTCACCTCTGATTCTCTGCACAAAGCCTTCGTTCTAAAAAAATAATCACTTCTTTTTCTTCTTCTTTCTTTTAGCCATCGGAAGCGAAGTGAAATGAGATTATTTTTTCATTGAGAATGGCGTCTATTCAAATGTTGAAGTCCCCTCTCTCTTCAATCCCAGTTTCCCAGTCGAATTTTCCCGGAAAATCCAGCCGGGTTTTCTCGGAAAATCAGTCCAGGAAATGTTTAATCAGGTTGTCAGGATACAGGGGGTCTGGATATCTATTGAGAGATAGGAGGAGATTTGGGGTCTGCTGCAAAGCTCAAGAATCTGACAGCAAAAGCAATGGTGGGCTCTTCAAAATTCTTTTTCTGTTTTTTTTTTTTTCTTTTAAATTATTTTCTGGTTCTTATTTAGCATGTGAAGGTTGGGGTTTGTTGATATTTTGGGGAGTTGTTCTGATACAAGCGATATTCTACTTTAAGCTAATCTAACCTGCGAGGAGAGAGATTCGAACTCGGTTGCATACAAAGGAGTTGTTTTGAAATATGGGTTTCTTTGTTTTGTATGAAGAAGTTTATATTGTCTATGTTTTTAATGTTTATAAGTGAAAAACTAATGGTCACTTTAATTTTACTTAGGAAAAGGTTGGTTAATTACTGGGTAGTTTAAACTGAGAAACTAATTCTGGTAAATTAAGCACAAAGATGGAATTTGTATGGTATTTCTGAGGAGATAACTACAACTTCAAGGGAATGGTTGCAAGTTGCATCTATATGTTCCTGAGTTTGAAGTGTATGTTTCAGGTGAAGAACCGCCCGAGTCGCTGTTTATGAAGGAATTAAGGAGGAGGGGTATGAATCCCACTTCTTTGCTTGAGGAAAGAGAGAGGACCGATTACGGAATGAACGATGAGATGAGGAATGAAGATAGAGGTTTCTCAGCTAGAAATGCGGTCTCAACCGAAATTGAGAAAAGCCTCGCAAATCAAAGGGAGCGGTCGATGCAATTGAACAGCGAAGGCCTCGAGGTTGAATCACTTTTATTTCGTTATTGGTTTTGTTTCTTGTAATTTTCTATGGAAATGGCTGTTTTAGGTGATTGTAAAATCAATCTAATGTGAAACTTTGGCACATCATATCTTACGTTTACAGTAACCGTTGGTATAATAGTTTTAAGAAATGGCAATTGGTTCTTGGTGTATTCATGAGATGAGCTGCACCGAGTGTCAAAACTACGTATTTAGCTTCAGCACAATTCACCTCCCCTGTTTATTGAAATGGTCTTGCTTTGTGCATGTGACAATAAACTTGCGAAAATTTTATGTGCGTAACTTCTTCATCTGTTTTCAGGGGTTAATCCCTCGGGCCAGACTCTTGCTGACGATTGGAGGGTCGTTCTTCTTGGGGTTTTGGCCATTGATCCTCATAACTGTAGCACTCTTCTCTGCTCTCTACTTGGTAAACTCTCTTCCTTGGCCTTGAATTCGTTCATAATTTTACTCTTGCTTTCCATCCAGACGTCCGAATGTGTATTATTACAAATGCCAATCCTTCACCCTTAGTAGGCAGTTTGCTTCGTTATTGTTAATTTTTTGTTAGTCTACCATTATTCCCTAAACTTAAGTTAGGATGTGAAGGAGCGTTTCCTTATCACCGAGGAGCTCAACTTGTAGAATTCAGTAGAGATGGCGATGACAGTTGTAAGGATTCGAACTTAGAATCTTCATTCTGATACTAAGTTAATGTTTTTGTAGTTTACCATTTTTCTCAGGAGTTTAAGCTGTGTAAATAGAAACGCATATTTTGATCGCATTATTATGGTTTTTGTTCTTTTTTCTGGAAGCATAAATTTCCCGAATTTCGTGCCACTTGTCATGTTTACGTGTCAGCGTGTGTGTGTGAGCAAGAGAGAAGTTAGTGTTTACATTGTATTAAGTGTAAGATATTGATCCTCCAATCTTCTTGGGCAGTACTTTGGATCAACTTTTGTCCATGACGGAAGCAGTTCTCAGATATCAGCACTCCAATACATTGATCCGTACGAACTTCTGGAAGATGAAAGGATTTCTCAAATAGCACCGCGTGTAAAGTGAAGCGCAAGTCTTTCACATAACTTACAGACTCCAAATACAGGTTTCGGCCAACTAGTTTCTTGCCTCTTGTTTATTCTTTCTCTGTATAAATCTCAAACTTATAAATAATTTGGTTTTCTTTTTATTTCCGTCTCCAATCTCTATGATCGCATGCGATGCTGTTCTGGTTAATGCCCTTGAACAATGTCGCGTTCCATTTTTATGAACAATGGTTTTAATTTATAGTAATTTCCCACTTGAAGTTTCGTTATGAACAACGTATACAAAACAACCTAAATTTCTGCAAATTGGTGCTGTATGTGAATGCTTGTCATATGAAAGTAAGAAATCTATTTTGCACGAGCATTTCTTGGGAAAACCTCCGATAACAGTCACCGGATCGTTTCAAGCAGCCGTTAGCGTCAAACTCAGCCACACCGTCGCTCACTCTTCAGTTGGAACTTGAGTCATCTCTGTAAGCGAAGCGACTCGTGTTGAGGTCATTGGCATGGATGGGTATTCCATTGTTTGAACATTTTGGTCCTTTCTTTCATGTCGAATAAAAGGAACCCTCGTGGAACAAACAATTAACATTGGCAATAGCAAAATATCATATACTAATCCAACTCACATTGCAAATGAAGTAGGCAAGCACAAAACATATTTTTCAACAGAGCTGATGCCATTACAACACAAGGTCTTATGGGCAAACCAACAAATAATAACACTCGGACTACAATAACAAACGGCAACACTCAGACTAGAACAATAACAAACAATAGAAACTTCAGTTAGTACTCATCTTCACCATCGTCCTCGCCTTCATCAGCCTCAGCACCAACTTCTTCATAATCCTTCTCAAGGGCGGCAAGATCCTCACGGGCTTCAGAGAACTCTCCTTCCTCCATACCCTCACCCACATACCAGTGCACAAAGGCACGCTTGGCATACATGAGGTCAAACTTGTGGTCAATTCGGGAGAACACCTCAGCAACACTGGTCGAGTTGGAGATCATGCACACGGCCCTCTGCACCTTGGCAAGGTCGCCTCCCGGGACAACAGTAGGTGGCTGGTAGTTGATACCGCACTTGAATCCAGTAGGGCACCAGTCCACAAACTGAATGGTACGCTTGGTCTTGATGGTCGCAACAGCAGCATTCACATCCTTGGGTACAACATCACCACGGTACATCAGACAGCAGGCCATGTATTTGCCGTGGCGGGGATCACACTTTGCCATCATGGATGAGGGCTCGAAGGCACTGTTGGTGATTTCAGCCACAGAGAGTTGTTCATGGTACGCCTTCTCTGCAGAGATGACTGGTGCATATGAGGAAAGCATAAAGTGGATTCTGGGGTATGGGACCAAGTTGGTCTGGAATTCAGTCACGTCCACATTAAGTGCACCATCGAACCTCAGAGAAGCAGTCAAAGAGGAAATGACCTGAAAACAAAACAGAAACATAATTTAGTAACAATCCACTCCGTACAAATCAATGTGATCTAAGTTCTGTCTTCAAAATTTTAAACCAGATAGTTCTGTACCTGAGACACAAGGCGGTTGAGGTTGGTGTAGGTGGGTCGCTCAATGTCAAGAGAGCGCCTGCAGATATCATAGATAGCCTCGTTGTCAAGGAGCACTGCAACATCGGTGTGTTCCAGGAGGGAGTGGGTTGAGAGGACACTATTGTAGGGCTCAACCACAGATGTAGAAACCTGTGGAGATGGATACACAGTGAAACCAAGCTTCGACTTCTTTCCATAGTCAACAGAGAGACGCTCCAAAAGAAGGGACCCAAGACCAGAGCCAGTTCCTCCACCAACAGCATTGAAAACAAGGAACCCTTGAAGCCCAGTGCAGTTGTCAGCAAGTTTACGGATGCGGTCCAAGCAGAGATCAACAATCTCCTTGCCGATGGTGTAGTGACCACGGGCGAAGTTGTTGGCAGCATCTTCCTTGCCACTAATGAGTTGCTCAGGGTGGAAAAGCTGGCGGTAAGTTCCGGTCCTCACTTCATCAATGACAGTGGGCTCAAGATCAACAAACACAGCGCGAGGCACATGCTTTCCAGCTCCAGTTTCACTAAAGAATGTGTTGAAGGCATCATCACCTCCACCGACGGTCTTGTCACTAGGCATTTGGCCATCAGGCTGTACAAGAACACAAAAAATTAGCAACTAATCCACAAATCAAGTAAAAAAACACAAGAAAATTCCAAATTCCATGGAGTTACTATCCTTAAATGCTAATGAGTTACTGTCAATTATAAATTAACAAACAGCTCAATAACAAATGCAAAGCATCCACATCGACTCGTAACAAAATTTCAAAACAAGAACCACCAAAACAAAGCATTGTTAAAAGAATTAACCTATCCCATTCAAAAATGATCATCCCAATAGCACTCAAACCACTGCTAACACCATCTCCAATGGTGACCTAAAACCTAAAAATATTTAGCCCAGAAAATTTAGGTTTTAGCCCAGAAACAGCTTTTCTACTCCAACCCTTCTGGCTTAAAATTTTAGCCCCAGATTATCAAAGAATGAATTAAGATTATTTTTTTTTTAAATTAACTTTTTTAAAAAAAAAATTTATGTAGACTATCCTAAATTAATTTTATGAACATTTTAACCATATTTAAATTCTGATAAATTTTGAAAAATCACTAAATCAATACATGAAAATCAAGATAAACCATATAAACTTAATACCAACGACATTTAATAAACCACATAATTTTTTAAAATTATTCTCGCCGTTAGATTTAATTTTGGACTGTTAGATCTTTTTGTTTACCGTTATATTTGATCTAAACCGTTGGATTCAATAAATACATAAATATAAAACTAAAAAAAAAAAAAAAAAAAAGTAGTCGTTGGATCCATTTAACATCACCATTCAATTACAAAAGGCAGCCTAACGCCTACTTTTTGCTTTAAAACATGAGGAACAGCCCCACGTGGGGCGGCCAAACAACAACCCCACGTGGGACGGCCAAACAACAACCCCACGTGGGGCGGCCAAACAACAACCCCACGTGGGGCGGCCAAACAACAACCCCACGTGGGGCGGCCAAACAACAACCCCACGTGGGGCGGCCAAACAACAACCCCACGTGGGGCGGCCAAACAACAACCCCACGTGGGGCGGCCAAACAACAACACCACGTGGGGCGGCCAAACAACAACACCACGTGGGGCGGCCAAACAACAACACCACGTGGGGCGGTTCCCTCATGTTTCAAAGCAAAAAGTAACCGTTAGGCTGTTTTTGGTAATTGAATGATGATATTAAATGGATACAACGACTACCTTTTTTTTTTAAGTTTTATATTTATGTATTTATTAAATTCAACGGCTTAAATTAAATATAATTAAATATAACAGTAAAAAAAAAGATCTAACGGTTCAAATTTAAATCCAACGGCTAGAATAATTTTAAAAAATTATGTGGTTTATTAAATGTCGTTGGTATTAAGTTTATGTGGTTTATCTTGATTTTCATGTATTGATTTAGTGATTTTTCAAAATTTATCGGAATTTAAATATTTTTAGGTTAAAATGTTCATAAAATTAATTTAGGATAGTCTATATAAAATTAATTTAGGATAGTCTACATAAAATTAATTTAAGCCAGAAGGGTTGGAGGAGAAAAGCTGTTTCTGGGCTAAAACCTAAATTTTCTGGCTAAATATTTTTAGGTTTTAGGTCAGCATTGGAGATGGTCTCGGGGCAGACGTAAAGTCCCAATTACAAAGCCAAACGAGACAACATTTCAAAATCATAAATGGTAATCAATCCAGTCTGTTTTTAATAAAATAAATTTTTTTTTTAAATGGTGAAGAAAACGAAGAAACATAACAAAGACTTTAAATCTCAGACATCCAAGTAAGGATAAAAGCAGCTTGAGCTGTCAAACCCGGCGACGGGCAAAAGCTCTTAGGCGGCCACCGAGAGTGTTCTTGAGAAACAAGCCTTTGGATACGATTTCACCATCACATTACAATAAGAGCACAAAATATAGGAAATAACATAAAAAAATACAATCTGAGGAACAAAATCGGTTCAATTAAAAGATAATTACAACTCGAACTCCGAATTTTTCAGAATATGCAATTTGTCTGTCAAAAACAACAGCACTGAATCATAGATCCAAGGAAAATCAAATGATTTGACAACACTAATAACATTAATTTCGCATACAAATCAAAATCAACAATTCTAGGTGCATCGATTCTCAAAAAGCACAGATCTGATTGGTAACTGAGTCAAATGCAGATAAAAACACAGATCCAATACAAATCACGAAGAATCGCAGCATAATAGTCACAGATCTATCAGAAACCGAACAAATCACAGATCGGAAATGCAAATCTGCGTATGAACAAAATCGATAGATAAATGTAGAGAGAGAGGATACCTGGATGCCATGCTCAAGGCAGTAAAGCTCCCAGCAGGCATTGCCGACCTGGATACCAGCCTGACCGATGTGGATCGAAATGCACTCCCTCATCTTTGTCGATCGAAACCGCGAAACGAAACCGAAGAACGAGAGACTGTAAACAAACAAGAAGAAGAGCCGAAAGCGTTTATTAAGACGCCCTCTGTGAAACCCTCTGCTTTCTGATGAGATCTGATGGGGGGATCTCGGGGAGGTATTTATAGGCGGAAATGCGAAGGAGGAGATGCGAAATTTAACCAGAGGTGGTTGGGGAGGGAACGGACGGCCAGGATTTAGTGGTGGGCTGTCTTTTATGTGGTGCTGGTCTGGCTTAACCACCTCTTCTAACCCCGGTTGGCTTTTCTATCCTACTTTTTGGATTTTTAAAGCTTAAATGTGAAAATAATCTTTGAGTTTTACATGTTCCGTCAATTTAATTCTCGTATTTTCAATTTAGTCGATTTGGTCCTTATGATTTAAACAATTAACCAATTTGGTCAATTTTGTTAATGTAATGTTTAATGTTTTATTTTAAATTATTAAAAACTCTAGTTATCTAAGAAATATGAAAAGTTCATCGTAACATTTGAAATAAAATAAAATAAAAATTTTAATTATGAAAAGTTCATCGTAACATTTGAAATAAAATAAAATAAAAATTTAAATTAAAAACTCAAGGTAACATCTCTAACCACGAATGTGGAGTGGGGAATAGAGATCCACAAAGGAGGAGAAGAGGTGCAAATCAATTCTACGAAGGTGGTGGAAGCAAAGATGACTCAAACTGGGGTTGTATAGGTTGGCGTAGGGGAGCAGAATGAGGAGAGCAACGTCGACGTATTGCTGGAGAAATGATGCAGATTCGCTGGCAAATGGGAGACCGTGGGGTGAAATTTTTTCGGAGAGAGATAGGATGAGTAGTTATGGAGCGATTCATGGTGGCTAGAGTGTTGCTTTGGATGGATTTGATGATGGTGGTGGCTAGGATTTGGAAAAAGTAAGAAGCGGGAGGGTTTCAATTGTTATCGTTGAATTTTTATTATTTTCTTTTTTTTCTTAATTCTTTTATAGTTTTTATTTTATTTTCTTAATTTTATTCTTTCTTTTATCAATTTGAAACATGTTTGTAAATTTTTTACGATAATTGGATGGAAAAGGAGCACATTGATTAATTGAGTCAAACATAGGGACTAAATTGGTCGGAAGTGTTAAACACAGGGCCATTTTAACATTTAAGTCTTTTTTAAAATTGATTTTTGATGACCGAATGGAGTATATAACGTTGAAATTGGGTCGGATCTGACACACCCCGACCGGAATCAAGGCGTGATGGCCATCACGTGAAGGTGACGTAACCAAAAGTGCGAGTGATGTAAGAAAATTGTGAACAAATTAAAACTGAAACTAGAATTTAACTAACTAATAATGTGAGTGCGCAGTAGTGGTTACAACCCATAACTACAAATATTCAAAGCATAGCTAACATATGGGTAAAGAAATCGAACGAGAGAATTACATATTACACAACTGGAGATAAGTTTAAGTTCCTAGATGGAGAAATACACAACTGGAGATAAGTTTTAGTTCCTACATTAAGATGAGATATGTCACAACCACCAACTATTCCTCGTATGCCACAGAGATAAATCAACTAATTAAGACCTGGATGGGCGAAAAACAGAAGGGTGAATGGGCACAAAAATAAATGTTTATAAAATCCATTTATTTTTCAATCATACTAACCCCTTGCTATAAAACAAGTATAGTTTGCAAAAAATGATACTACGTATAAGTATGAAAATCAAAAGCATGCCAAATGTAAGTTCAGAAGTATGCCACAACAGATATTCTCAACAACAGTATAGATATGATTATGTGCTATAATTTATACTAACATGTCAGTCGGAGTCACCTAATGTGACATGTACAACTGCACCTATCACTTATCCATCTATGTTAACACATCGAGTCGAAAATGCCTAGTGCAGTCTATACGACAAGCTAGGTTTGATAATAACGCTCTAGTACTACTATCACGTGAAGCTTGTACTTGGGGCAGTCACCATTGAGTTGAAACCACCTATTGTAGTCTATACGACAAGTTAACACCTACTTGGATCTAAGGCGAGCGTGTAGTGTCGGGGGGTGAACATACACGTGAAGGCTAGCCTGGCCTCAGGCTAAGCATTCACCTAGGGTGTAGCAATGATGAGCAAAGTATAGATATGCATGCCGATAAGTCTCAATCATTAAATCAAACACATAACCTTACCTGAACTTACCTGCACGTCCTGCTCTCACCTTAGAATTTCAAACCATTCACAACAATCAAGTGCAGGTAAAATGCATATGGGTATGCCATGATATTGAGTAAAAACCCAAAACATAATATAGCATTTTGAAATATAAAAGTCATGGCATAACATGCATAATTCATTTAAAACATTTATGGAAACTATAGCGTATATACGTAAATATATGAAAACAAAATGCCCACTCACTGGTAAGTCGTAGGCTCGTAACCTCCTAGCCTTGCGTGCCCATGTACGTCCTCGGGGTAAGTCTCCCCTATATGTGAAATTACTAAATAAATTAGGTTAATGATACATATACGGAAACTTAAATAAAACCCCATAGTTTTGCTCAAACCTAGGGTTTAAATATACGAAAATGATCTACTTGACGTCATGGACCTACAAAAATTTCAGAATAATTTTTGGACACTGGACGCGCCCTCACGAGCCTGCCAAGGCACGGCCACATGCGCCGGCTACGAGCTGCACGTGCGGCCCATGTGACTAACGACACTAGGAATATTCCGTTGAAACCTTAACAGAAGTTAATGGTGTTACCTAACGCTATTAGAATATTCCGTCAACTTTGACATAATATTCCTTGTCTTCTCCGATGAGCCTCATCGTCCGCCACTGTCTGGTTTCACCAGAAACTAGAAAAACTCGCCAGTTTCTGGGAATTTTTCAAACCTTTATATCTTGCTCAATTCGCAACCATTTTTCATGAAATTTATATGGATTTGAAGCTTATGAAGAGTAGAACAACGTTATACCTTCCAAAAGTCCAAAAGTGGACGGAAAATGGCCTGAAAACAGCTCGAACGTCTCGGCCAAAACGTTAACTCCTTGAACGTGCTTGTTTCGATGTCAACGCTTCACCAAAACTAGTCTAGGGACTTTAAGGAGTTACGTGAATGCTTCCACAACCTTCAAAACTTGGTAACTTGGCCGCGATCACATCGACACAAAAACCACCGAGTCGGAGCTTCCTAGTCAATGGGTCAAAACTCGTCAAATTGAAAAACGGTTGGTATGGTTGTGATTGTGAGGTCGAGAGGATCACGATGGTGGTATTTTCAAGGTCGATTTGTGAAGATTGGTAAAGGTTCTTATTCTTGCAGAGAGAAGAGAGTGAAACAGAGCTTACGGGGACAGAGAGAAGAGAGAGAGATTGAGTGGTTTCTGGTTGGGTAGAAAGAGGGTGGGAGAGGATTTGATTGGTGAGGGAAATTAAGAAAAAGGATTGGTTGTGAGTGAAAGGGGGGCACGAGTCCAATTTAAAAAGAACAAAGGATAGGCTTTTACATATTTCCCACAATAAAAGCAAAACATAAAATCTATCCGAAATAGTGTTTCTAACATTGATAAAATTAACGTACACCCATAACAGCGTGTATAGTTTAATTACGATAGCGAGAAAATAATTTAAATCTGAAATCACGTTCATGTCACTTTGATAACAAAGGCAGAAATGACAATTCACATACTCAGGTAGAAATTACATAGAAAATTAGGAAAAGGTCGTCACAGGATCAATGATTGCCAGGGCCCATGAATTTTCAAAGGTAAAATCCCCTGAATTCTGTTGTTTTTTTTTCTTTCTTGATTTATTGTTTTTATTTTAATTTATAAATGAATTTAAGTATGAGAACTGGCATGGTTAATTATCTCTATATTCGAGGTCTTATATCGAATTTCTCATATTCCAGCAATTGCTTATGTAAAAGAAATATAGGGGCAAAACTTTGGCATATGTCACTGGAAAATGATTTGTGTACATTTTTCTACTTCTACGTGCTTGTTCTTATGTTTATTTTGTTCATAGTAAAAAAAAAAAAGGAATGTGTACAGAGAAAAAAAATGGGTGTGCATAAATCACTTCTCATATCATTTCTATTGAAAATCATCGACAATTAAAATGATCACATACAGTTTTATGAGTTGATATCATCACTAGCAATTAGAAAAAAAATCAGTCAAATATAAATGTACAAAATTTTTAGAAATTGGCCCAAATAGAAAGATTTCAAATTGGAAAAACTTAAAGGACTTTGCTGGTATAGAAACTTTATGAGCATATCCAATGAGAGATCCTTAGGGTCTTCACCACCACTCTTGAGAACTCTTTTAGAAGCTTCAAGGGAGTCTTCAGGTCCCTAAAAGAACATTGTCTTCAATGGGAGGTCAGTAGAATTCTTAAATGTAATGCTGGTGGAGGTTCTGTTGTAGATAATACTTGTGCTCTTGTTGAACCGCTTAAGAAGAGGAATATTCAAGGCTTTGGTCATCTAAAACTGAGAAAGCGCAGACTTCTAGCAAGAATTTATGGGATTCAGAAAGCTTTGTGTCGTGACCCTAATTTATTTCTTTCTAAATTGGAGGATGAGTTAATTTCTGAATATAATGAAGTTCTGAGTGAGGAGGCTACATTTTGGTATCAAAAGTCTCGATTGAGGTGGCTTCAAGAAGGTGATCGTAGTACAAAGCTTTTTCATCTCACTACTGTTGTAAGCAGAAGAAGAAATAGCATTGAGGGGCTTATTAACAACCAAGGTGCTTGGATATCGGAGTTTTCTGATCTGAAAAGGTTGGCTGTGGAGTAGTTTCAAACTATTTTTTCGCATGGGCATAAGTCTAAGCAAATGGAATCTCTTCCTAACGTTTTGCCTGATATGCATGATGCTGACCTTGAAGCTCTTAAAAGCCTCTTTAGTATTGGAGGCCTTAAAGCTTTAAGTATTGATGGTTTTCCTGCTTGCTTTTATCAAGGTCAGTGGAATATATGCGCTAATGATATTTTTGAAATTGTATGGAATGTTGTTCACTTACGGAGATTGCTTGCTGGGCTAAACAGTTTCTGATAACATTGGTCCCTAAAATTGATAATCCTCAAAAGATGTTGAATTTTAGGCCTATCAGTCTTTATTGCACTGCACTCTTTATAAAGTGATCTTTGAAATCATTGTTGCTAGAATTAGACCTCTCTGACCTCATCTGATTAGTCCTAATCAGGCTAGTTTTGTTCTTGGTAGACAAATTTCTGACAATATTCTCATTGCTCAAGAAATTCTTCACAAGTTTAGAGTGTCAAAACGCCGAAAAGGATTTTTAGCCTGGAAAATCAATCTTTCTAAGGTGTATGACAGACTAAATTGGGAGTTTATTGAGTATGTGCTGAATGAGGTTGGTTTTCCTTCGATTTTGGTTCAACTTATGATTGAATGTGTATCCACCATTAGGTGCCAAATTTGTTTTAATGGTGAATTAAGAGATGGTTTTATTCCTCAAAATGGTATTCGGCAAGGGATCATTTGTTTGTTCCATGTACAGAGGAACTCTCTCATATAATTTATACAACTGTGAATAGAGGAAGGTAGAAACCTGTTAAGGCTTCTCAATCTGGACCTGAGGTCACTCATCTATTTTTTGCAGATAATTCAATTCTGTTTTCTGAAGCTACTCCAAAGAAAGCAAGATTAATGAAGAGGTACCTTGAAATTTTTTGCAAAGCTTCTGGTCAAGCCGTTAACTTTGAAAATCTGTTCTTTATTGTTCTCCAAACACGTCTAGGGCTGTTGTTAATGGGAATTACTTAGGAATGACTCTAGTTTAGACCCAAAATTCATGAAAGAATCAAGTGTTCTTATACTTGGAAAGGGATTTGTATGGAGCTGATCTCCTTAAAAAGGGTTTCATGGTTCCTAAATGTCCCTTTATTTGAAACTATTGATGTTGCTAATATCCCCAATGTTGATTGTGTTGTCTCAGATTTTTTAAGTAATGGTTGGTGGGGATCTTGATAAGCTCAGAGACGTGTTGCTAGAGGATATGGTTCAAAAAGTCATGTGTCAGCCTGATGGTACTACTGGTGCAAGTATGGATAAAATTATTTGGAGAGGTGTTTCTAATGGAGCTTTCAATGTTAAGTCAGCTTATAATCTCTTCTTTGATGGAGAGGATTTGCCTGACTCTTGCTGGGATTTTACTAAAAGCTTTTCTTTGGTTAATGAGTAAAGAGAGATTGCTTTCTAACGAGCAGCGAGTTAGAAGACATTTAACTTCTAATTCTTCTTGTAATACTTGTTGCGGAACAATTGGATTCATTGCTCTTATACTCAAGGCAACTGAGGAATGCCCAAAATCTTTATTTTAAGGCTTGGTTGCTGGCAAATCTTAAGGTGAGTTCAAAGGGGGTGCTTGGTGTACTCTTTTCCCTTTTGCTTGTTGGTGTATTTAGAAAGGGAGAAACAAGCAGATTTTTATGTCAATTTTGTCATGGTTATGTATCCAAAAGCGATCATTGTTTGTGAGAGATGTGGCTTTTGTAAAGTCTTCCGTTGAACCTGTCAAGAGACAAATTTCACTTTCTTGGGGATGATCCTGATGTATGTTGGTGCAAGCTAAACGTGGATGGATCTAGAAGGACAAATTCCAGTCGAATTGGGGTTGGTGGCGTACTGAAAGATCATAATGGCGACCGGTTAAGAGGCTTTGCTGTAAATTTGGGACAAGGGCAGGTTTGTGATGCTGGATTATGGAGTTTATACTTTGGTTTACAACTTGCTTTTGATAAGGATGCTACTGATCTTCGAGATGGATTCCTAGGCTATTGTTATGTTGTTAAAGCGAACCCAAGTTGATAATTTCCTTCCTCTGGACACATTTATGCATAGCTGCAGATTAATGATGAGACAATTAAGGAGGTGTGAGTCGAGACACATTTATAAAGAGAAGAATATTGTGGCGGATCAGTTGGTTAACTGGAGTTTAATATAGATATTTGCATTCTTTATTTGATGGGTCTCCCATTTGGATTAGACCAGCTCTCATAAATGATGCCGTTGAAGTCCCTCCAACTCATTTTGCTGTTGTTTTGTAGTTTTCTCTTTGGTTATAGTCCCCGTTCTTCATTAAAAAAATAAAAAAAAGTAAAATAAAACAAAACCTAGAGAGGACACATTACCCTCCACTTGTGGGTCAGACCGAGATTTTTAAATTCAACTTTTTTAGATGCCAACTTTGATATTAAATTTATTACGGTTGGTTTATTAGAGAAAAATTTCTCAGGAAAATTAAAAAAAAAATTCAAAAGTTCAAAATCTGTAATGGTTCCTGCAAAATTTTTGTACTGAATGAGTAAACATCATCGGTATTCATTGATTACCACCCACAAGAAACTACTTTTGCTCCTCCTCAAGCCCCAAGCCAGCTCCTGCATTTGTTCACCTTCGAGTTCCGCTACGCTGCCAAACGATACATAGGCAACTGAACCTTTCGGCCTCTCGTGCCATCTTCGAGTCGCTTGTTCAAGTAGTTGGACAGCATAGCTGGTCCAACGGTCCTCAATCGGCAAAGCTAGTTCAAATTTAGTCCTATTTCGCATTGCAAATCAAGTAGGCAAAAACAAAACATAGTTTTCAACAGAGCTGCAGCCATTAAAACACAAGGTCTTCTGGGCAAACTAACAAATGATGACACACAAGACTAGAAAAATGACAACCCATAGAAACTTCAATTCAAGACGCTCAGTACTCGTCTTCTCCATCATCCTCGCCTTCAGCGGACTCGGCACCAACTTCTTCATAATCCTTCTCAAGGGCAGCAAGGTCCTCACGGGCTTCAGAGAACTCTCCTTCCTCCATACCCTCACCCACATACCAGTGCACAAAGGCACGCTTGGCATACATGAGATCAAACTTGTGGTCAATTCTAGAGAACACCTCAGCAACACTGGTCGAGTTAGAGATCATGCACACAGCCCTCTGCACCTTGGCAAGGTCGCCTCCTGGGACGACAGTAGGTGGCTGGTAGTTGATGCCGCACTTGAATCCAGTAGGGCACCAGTCCACGAACTGAATGGTACGCTTGGTCTTGATGGTGGCTACAGCAGCATTCACATCCTTGGGTACAACGTCACCACGGTACATCAGACAGCAGGCCATATATTTGCCGTGGCGGGGGTCACACTTTGCCATCATGGATGAGGGCTCGAAGGCACTGTTGGTGATTTCAGCCACAGAGAGTTGTTCATGGTACGCCTTCTCCGCAGAGATGACTGGTGCATATGAGGAAAGCATAAAGTGGATTCTGGGGTATGGGACCAAGTTGGTCTGGAATTCAGTCACGTCCACATTAAGGGCACCATCAAACCTCAGAGAAGCAGTCAAAGAGGAAATGACCTGAAAACAAAACAGAAATGAAATTTAGTAACAATCCACTTTGTACAAATCAATGTGATCTGAATTCTGTCTTTGAACTTTTAAACCAGATAGTTGTGTACCTGAGACACAAGGCGGTTGAGGTTGGTGTAGGTGGGTCGCTCAATGTCAAGAGAGCGCCTGCAGATATCATAGATAGCCTCGTTGTCAAGGAGAACTGCAACATCGGTGTGTTCCAGGAGGGAGTGGGTTGAGAGGACACTGTTGTAGGGCTCAACCACAGATGTAGAAACCTGTGGAGATGGATACACAGTGAAACCAAGCTTTGACTTCTTTCCATAGTCAACAGAGAGACGCTCCAAAAGAAGGGACCCAAGACCAGAGCCGGTTCCTCCACCAACAGCGTTGAAAACAAGGAACCCTTGAAGCCCAGTACAGTTGTCAGCAAGTTTACGGATGCGGTCTAAGCAGAGATCAACAATCTCCTTGCCAATGGTGTAATGACCACGGGCAAAGTTGTTGGCAGCATCTTCTTTGCCACTAATAAGTTGCTCAGGGTGGAAGAGCTGGCGGTAAGTTCCAGTCCTCACTTCATCAATAACAGTGGGCTCAAGATCAACAAAAACAGCGCGAGGCACATGCTTGCCAGCTCCAGTTTCACTGAAGAAGGTGTTGAAGGCATCATCACCTCCACCAATGGTCTTGTCACTAGGCATTTGGCCATCAGGCTGTAAAAGAAGACAGAAAATTAACAAACAGCTCAATAACAAATTCAAAGCATTCACATCGACTCGTAACAAATTTTCAAAACAAAGCGCTGTTAAAAGAATTAACCTATTCCATCCAAAAATGATCAGCAAGACACAAGAAGAAAAAAAGCTGACAAAGTGAATAGGATGGACGTAGATTAATTTGAGGGACCTGTTCATCCCAATAGCACTCAAACCACTGCTAACGGGCAGACGTAAAGTCCCAATTACAAAACCAAATGAGACAATATTTCAAAACAATAAATGGCAATCAATCCATTGACGATTTCACCATCACATTTCAATAAAAGCACAAAGTACTGAAAATAACATCAAACATAACAAAATCGGTTGAATTAAAAAATAATTACTACTCAAACTCCGAATTTTCAGAATATGCAATTTTTCGGTCAATAACAACAGCACTGAATCATAGATCCAAGGAAAATCAAATGATTTGACAACACCAATAACATTAATTTTCGCATACAAATCAAAATTAACATTTCTAGGTGTCTCCGATGGTCAGAAAACACCAATCTGATCGATAACTGAGTCAAATGCTGATAACATCACAAAGAATCAGAGCGCAATAGTCACAGATCTATCCGAAACCGAACAAATCACAAATCGAAAATGCAAATGTGCATGCGAACAAAATCGATAGATAAATGTAGAGAGAGAGCGAGAGAAAGAGAGGATACCTGAATGCCATGCTCAAGACAGTAAAGCTCCCAACAGGCATTGCCGACCTGGATACCAGCCTGACCGATGTGGATCGAAATGCACTCCCTCATCTTTGCCGATCGAAACCGAAGAAAGAGAGGCTCTCACAAACAAGAAGAAGAGTCGAAAGCGTTTATTAAGACGCCTTCTGAAACCCCCCCCCCTGTTTTCTGATGATATCTGATGGGGGGATTTGCGGGAGGTATTTATACGTGGAAATGCGAAGGAGGAGATGGGGGAGACAGGAAATTTAACCAGAGGTGGGGTAAGGGTTGCTTACGATTGGGGAGGGAACCGACGGCCATGATTGAGTGGTTGGCAGTCTTTGATGTGGTGCTAGTCTGGCTTAACTACCCTCTTTTAACCGCGGTTGGCTTTTCAATCTTATTGTTTGTTTTCTTTTTTCTTTTTGGTTTTTTTTGTTAAACAAAAGATATTATTTGAGGCAAAACTAAAATTGAGGCTTGTGGGTCACAAATAGTAATCATGTGAAGAAAAAAACAAGTATTACACGAGAATAAAAAAATATATGAACTTGGTAAACCTTTGTGCGGCAGCACAAATGTCCTTGCCCATAAAACTTACCCAATTTTATGCGCAAAACTAAAGCAATCCCGGGACCCCAAATCCAACCACCGCAATACAAGTTTGTGTCACTGACAAGTATGGATTACCTTTACCTTTGGGATTGTAAACAAAGAACTTAATGAAAAGTTTATGATACTGTTCATTTTAACGAAAAATCTTATTTTTACACTAAAAAGTCAATTTTGGTATTGACACACCTCGACCTAAATCAAGGTGTGCTGGCCGTCAGACAGGTACTATTCATTTTACCCTTTATTTTGTCATTATCGTTCAAACTTAAAGTTTTCAAATTCTTATCATTAGTTTTCCTTTGTAATTATGAGTGGCATATATCATTGGAAAACGATTTCCGTAAATTTTTCTACTTCTTTCATATTTATTTTTGTTCATAGTAAAAAATAAAAATGAATACATAGAGAGAGAGAGAGAGAGAGAGAGAGAGAGAAAGGTTTCATAAGCTTCTAAAACTACATACTAAAATTTCATATCGATGTGATGGTCGGATTTTTGCCAATCGCAAACTTAGATGGTGTTCTACAACGAAACTACGTTAAACGGCGGAATTTTGCTAAATGGATGCCAAAAACGGAATCAAGGCATTGAAATTAGCCAAGAACAACATTTTAGATTTTTCGGCATCATGCCGTCACCACGCACCGCAGTCGGCCGGCAACTCACAGATGTGCGCCACCATATGCGTGGCCTGGGCTCGTTGGAATATTCCTTTTGTGGATGGAATTTTGTTAAAATTAACGAAATATTTGAGGAGTATACCTGACTGATTTTTTGGAGAATTTTCAAATCATCATATCTTTTTCATTTTTCAACCAAATTCGACGATCCAAATATGAAATTTCATCTACACACACATGAGGAATCAATTTATACCTGTTTGAAGTCTAAAAGATGGCTAGAATATGTTTGATATTGATGAGAAACTCTCGGCCCGTTTTAAACCTCATTGTTGCTCGATTTTTCTTCAGTGTTTCTCGAAACAAAACCCATGGCTGGGTTCGAAGGGACGTGAGGAATAAGAATATGGTGATTCGATGGTTGTTAATTAGCTGAAAATTTTGAAGATGACGGTGGCATGTAATTGGCAAGGTGACCGGCAAGATAGTGAGGGCACCTTTACTAATTCGTAATCAAAATAGAGGGAATTGAATTGAGGAGGAATTATAATTAGATTCTTATATAAGCTGTCTACTAAAATGTCAGGAATCAGAATAGAAATAATGCTGATTCCATACAAGATGTTTACCAAACACTCTAGAATCGATATTAAAGCTAGTTTAATTAATAAACTGAATTACTAAACTGCCCATGTCCTAATGAAATTCATTTATGGGCTAGTTAGTAAATTTCAATTTTCAAAACAACATAAACGTAGGCTTAATTTTATATATAATTTTTTTAACTAAATAAATAAGTTGGTAAATAAATAAATAAACAAATAAGATAAAGTATAGAAAGAAAGAAAGAAAAAAAGAAAAAAAATCCAGAAATGAGAACATACAATTACATATTTCTCCATCATGAATAGGTGGCTGCGGTGCTGGGCATTTGTAGGAGTTATAAGGGTGGCCGCGGTGGTCAGCGAAAGGGTAGGAGTGTCTCTGGGCTGGCGACGGCGTGGTGTAGGCTGTTAGGGTAATGAAGGGTAATCTTGGGGTTTAAAAATTCAAGTGAGGGTGTAATTGGCATAAGGTTTCCATTCTGGATTCTCCACATCCTCAGAAATTGGATTACCTCTTGCATCCAATTCCAAAATTTACATGGGTCCCACCACATTTTTTTTATTCCCTGTTATTTAGTAAACACAAGAATACTTTGAAATTGGAATTAAGTTCCTATTTTTTATTCCGATTATGGTTACGTAAACATGCCTTAAAAGAGACCGAGAGAAAGAGAAACGGAAAAGAAGAGAGTAGAGGTTTCCAAAGAAATGGGGACCTGTCCTTGGGTACCACGTGGTATACACACTAACGCCACGTGTGTGGATGCAAATTTCTGCCTTCTTCTTCTTGGACAAAATTGCACCTACAAAACAATTAACATTTTAGGTTGGCCAAGAGCCTCACGCGCTCACGATGAATTTGGGGGGGGGTCTTTGGCCGAAGAACCTCTGATGCCAAAGTTAGAATTTAGAGAGAAAAGTGTCTGGAGAGTTTTTGGGAGTTTTGGAAGAGTGTGAAACTAGTCTTTCAAAGAAAATGGAGTCCTATTTATAGAGCATGGCTAGCCCTTGGATGTTTTTTGGGGTGTAATGGTGATTAATTTGGTGATTAATGGATTAATTAGGAATTAATCCATTAACTAGCCTAATTAATTTAATTTATATGTAAGGTTTTAAAGGTTATGGAATGATTTCCTAGTAGAGGATATGAAGTAAAAATGGATGAGATAAATTTGAACTTGTTACCTATTTTGGGCACTGCTCACGTGTAGGAAACCCGGAGTGTCTCGAGGGTAATTTTGTGTTCTTCATCTAAAAATCCACGTATCGCTTCTTGATTATTCTTGGCTCCACAACATGTGCTAAATAAATGATAAATGACCAAAAATACCCTTGGTGATCAAGTTTCGTAGACTCTTCATTATAAATCCAAGTTACATTCCACTTGCGCTCACGCATTTGTATCGACACGTACTATCCAAATATGTCAAGAAATGAGGAAAATATGAAGGGATCAAGTACGATCACGTAGAATTCTGCGTAACCCAACATGGCCTTTTCATACTTTTATAAATTTCGAAAAAAAAAATTTACGCCATTTAAATGCGTTGTAACAATTATGAGATATGAAATACAAAATTTAAATAGTGAAATCTGAGGACAAGATTTCACATCACCCAACTCAAAAAGACATAGGCTCCACCCCGTTGAGAGTTTGTACAATGACCCTATACTTGAGGATTTTTTAGTACTTCAGGACTCCATTTTTGGGCATTAGAAGATGCTTAACCATGTATAATGTTTCTACAATGGTAGGGACAATTTTAGAGACAACACTGGAGACGCTCTTAGCAAATGATTGATTTAGGCAAATATATATATATATATATGTATAACCTATTAGTTATTTGATTGCAAATTAGAGAAAATTGTAGAAATGGTCTCTCAACTTTGATCAATTAGAGCAATGGTCCTTCAACTAAAATCCATAACCATTGGTCCCTTAACTCATCAAAATGTGCAAATGTGGTCATTTTCATCAACTTCGTTAGAATTCTGTTAAAATGAGCTATGTTGGAATGATCATTGCAACAATTGGGTTAAAATTGAGTAACCATTGCTCTAATTGGGTTAAAAGTTGAGGGATCATTGCTACGATTTTTCTCATTTGGTTTTCCATATTTGCTCCTTAATTTAGCCTCACATACATGGCACGTGACTTATTTTGATAGAAGTTCTAACGGAGTTGACAAAAAAGATCATAGCTGAACGATTTGATGAGTTAACCGACCAATAGTCACAGATTGTTAGTTGAGAGATTATTACTCCAATTAAGTTAAAATTAAAAGGCCATTACAAGGCAGGGAGATTTTTGTTTTAAAAAGTTTGCCTTAAAAAGTTGAAAGTTAGGTGTAAATAGATAATTTATGGGTTTAAATCAAATTTCTCATACTACATCTGTGATATCCATATTGTACTTCAGACATTTCACTCTTTCACTACCACGCCGTTCATGTCTTTCTATTTCAGCAACCATAGTTTGAAATCCTTCTATTATAGATAGTTTGAAATCCTTCTATTATAGATAATTTCCCTAAAATTTTCACTATTTGGTTCAACAGCATCGAGACTCCAGTTTACTAGAGGAAGTCCTAAGTTCAATTGACGAAAACGAAACAACGCTCACAATGGAAATTTTGAATTTTGACAGAATATATACGATTACAAGACAAGAGCTCAGGGCCAAAGAGATAGAGGAAGATTGAAAATAGACTCTAAAAAAAGACTTGGAGTACTTGGATCTAACAAAAGACTTGGCACAAAACGGAGCTCAATGACATTCTAAGATTCATACAGTTGACCTCACTTAGTGAGATAAGGCGTTGTTGTACCTGTGTATAATACAAGTGCAAGAATATCTTGTTAATCTGTTCAGGCAGGAAGATGCATCATATGTATAACTCCTTGAAGGCCAGAACAAATGGTTATGGGAAAACGAATTTTTATGCTATCTTCTCATCATCCCTTTGATTTGTCAAGTGTTCCTACTTTATTGTATACTCCTATTCTGGTGTGAAATTATAATTCAGCAGGTCTCTCTGAATGGTAAGTATCAGGTTACAGGCTGTGTGCCGGCCCATGGACGGTCGTTGTCTTCAAAATTCCGGTACTTCTGATTGCGGTTATCTTGATAATAGGCTACTCCAGTCCAGATCCCACGGATGAGTAAGATGCTTAAGAACACTAGACTTCCAAGGGTGCAAACTACCTGGATTTAACACGAACACAATGGAAGTTCAAGATTTTATTAGGAAATCATTCAGGTAGCGCATAATAATCATCACCAAAAACAAATATACTAATCTCCAATGCAAATGCTAATATAAGTTTTTGATTGCTGTTTTTTTAATGTAATTCTGAGTACGACCTCACATGTGAGAGCCCTCAATAAGAACATCATCTATAACAATGCGGTGATTTGAAAAGCTTATACGTAAACAACCATTGAAGTCCTAAATTTCTCTCTATCTTGCCAGTTTAATAATTGTAAAATTTTCAATCTGTCGAAGGCCTTTCTAAACACTGAAAATTCAGTGCTTCACCAAAAGATCAAGCTTTTGAAAAAACCATTGTTCTAGAGCTTATTATCAGAAAATGCTGCGTAAGAAACTGCAGTCTGCAGCTTGGGCTACTTTGAGTAAGTGGGAATGTTGGTATGCCCATGAATTGTGGGCCGCTCTCCCTATTACACCTTGCCTACTGAGTTTTCCTTTCAGATGAATCAGCATTGACAAAGAGCCGATCTTCGCATCTGAAACTGAGCTTTCAACTAAGTTCCTAAATCACCTAAGCTGTTCAATTATTCTCATGTATGTTGCAAAGCTACCATCCAATGAACAGCAACAGCGGAGATAATGACTTATTTATATCCTTTTTTCTTCTATCCATTACTAGTATGAATTTGATTTGATTTACATGAGATTTATTCATAGTTGGAAAGAACCATGACCTGTTCATGTCCAGCAACTCAACAAACTTGTGGTCATTCATGCTATAAACAACGCCCCTTTTCTGAAACTGGCGTTGACGAAAAACCTCATGGGCAACATATACGTCTGTGTTTTCGAGTTTTGATACTTCATTCCCTTAAACTAACACCACAAGTTTCATAAACTGTTGATCAAAGCAAAAAAAGATGCGTAATGCCACCAACCGTTTATGTAGAATGATCAATAAAACTAAAACCACTTTATACCCAGGACTTGCGAACCTAAACATCCCGGGAAACCGCTAAAACAACCAGTAACAAGACTCTAGAACATGCAATTTATCTTCAATAACTCATATGGAAAATAAAACCAATAGGAGCATATTGATAACCAAATACATGGTAGTTTGTATACAAAAATAAAAATACAAAAAATATAATTACCTCAAGAAATGCCTTCAAGACCCATAAGAATGCTAGCATTAGCACTCCATTAACAGAAAATCCCACCTAAATATATAATTCAAGCCAAAAAAAAAAAATTAACAAAATCAGGTGCAAAGATCCCATTTTTCAGACAATAAAATCTGGGTAAAAAAATAAGTTAATAGAAGCCAAAATTATGATCGAATGATTACCAAATTGGTGGGAATTGAGACGGGGAGAACCGATCGGACGGCCCTCCTGGCTCGCCTGGACACCTTTTTGAACACATTCTGAACAAATCTCACCAACAAATCCAAACTCCGGTCTTCTTCTTCATCGTCCTCGTCATCTTCGTTGTCGTCATCGTCGTCTTCGAAATCATAGCGCCTATCGACCTCGGAGTTGATCGAACGGCCCCAATTGCGGGGGTCGTCGGCGAGACTATCGGCACTGCCGCCCTGTGAAATGAAGTCCGAAGGGTTAGTTGATTAGAATTGCAGAGAGAGAGGAGTGGAAGAGATGGAGGACCTGAGGGTAATTTGGGGGTCGTCTGGAGGCTTGGGGGCATTGAAATTGAAGTGTCAGTGTTTTAGGTTTGAGGTATGGATTGAGAGTGTGAGGGAGATGGAGTTGTTGTTGGTGGTGGTGGTGTGCTTGGGGGAAATAAGAAAGTGAGGGGGAAGAGAGAGTCGCCGATAACGGCATGGCGGAGAAAGGAGGAGGAGGAGGAGCTGAAGGTCAAAAGGTAGCTGAGAGTTGCAGTGGCTGGTTAGTTGGAGATTGGTTGCACTGAAGGGGGAACAGTCTAAACCCTATTTGCGCTTGCAGGCTCCTTATCACTATGGTAGAGTGAAGCGTTGCCCGCTACAGCTGAATTCCGTTGATTTCCTAATTTAATATCTAACTAACAAATCTATTATTTGACAAATTAAAAAACCCTATTTACCCTTCGAACAATCAAACTTAGAGTGGCCACATTACCCTCCACTTGTAGGTAGGGATGGTTCGGAATGGGATCCAAACCAAAAATAGGATCCTGAATCTCAAATTAAAAATTTTCGGGATGGAAATTTGAAGATTAATTCCAAACCAAAATTTCGGTATTTCCAATTTTCAGAAATCTCGTAATGTTTTCGGTATTTTGGGATGGATAGGAACTGGATTTTGGGTTTCGGCTTTTTAGGCTTTTGGGTTGAAATTTTAGATTTGTGGGATATGGGCTAAAATTTGGGATTTTGGTCTAAAATTTTGTTGCCCAATTTCATATGAATTGAATTTTAGGTTTTTTACCTCATGCCAATTTGAAATTTCATACCAATTTAAATACTAATTCATTCATACCAAGTCAAATTGACGTTCCAATGTTCCAAACTACTTAATTTCATACTTCTATTTCTAATTTAGTCTACTATCAAACTGTTTAAATTCAACATACATGCAACCAAAATATATATACATACATATATATATATATATATATATATATATATATATATTTCGGTTCATCACGTAATTCTCGAACCATTGAATATGAAATCCCGATTTCCATACGGAAAGGTTCTGGATGGATCCCGAAAATTTCGATATTATTGGTTTGGAATTTTTTGGTTTGGGATTGGGAATTTTTTGTTTTGGTTTGGGATTTTCAGGAAAATTTTCCAGACTAACTTGTAAGTGAGATAGAGAGTTTTTAGATTCCACATTCGTGGATGGCAATTTTGATATTAAATTATTACGATTGGTTGATTGTGTAGTTTGTTTGAATCATAACAGTTCATTCCTTAGAGTGGTGATATATCCACCCACCTAGGGCTGGTTAAATGAATCCTGGACTTGCGGATCGGGGCTTCGGGGCGGGTTCTAGCGATTCAGGGGTATGGGGTGGGTCCAAAATTTATGTACACAGAATGGGGCGGGGCGAAGGAAATGGCGAGGCGGGGTGGAGCAGACCTAAAAAATGTGCCAGCGGGGCCCCGATCTGGACCATAGCTAGCGTTAGATTAGATTGAATTTAACTCCACTATTGGATTTCAGACTTACTCTTCTCTATCATCTCTCGCACATTCATTCAAGCCTCTGCACATCACCACCAATTCACCGACTCGAGCCCTCGACATGACTTCATCTTTGTCTCCTTTTTTTTGGCGACTTGCAAGTTACGACCACCATCGCCACCATCGTCTCGGTCCTCTTTTGCTTTGGCTTTGCTGGATTTTGGGTCTCCTTGTAGGCAGAGATCGAGCCAGCGCAGATCTAATCCCTAAAGTCAGCATGGTTTTGTACCAGGTGATGTTGGATTGTATCGACGCCAATAACTTGAGGTTGGTGAGCCCAATGCTGCGATTTTGCTTCCAATTTTCAAAAAACCCAAATTGGTTTTGATTTGGGTTTCCTAATGGTTTTATATGGAAATTTAATTTCAGTTTTTTCTGGGTTTTTGAGGGGTTTGGGAAAATTTTGTGATATGGATTTTGATTTGGGGTGATTTTTTAGGTGGGTTTTGCCATTGTTTGCATGTGTGCTTCAAAGTCAGAAAATTTTGTCCTTAATTCTAAAATTTGGATTTATGGGTTTTGTTACTTAATCAAAAGGAGGAAGTGCCATTTTTGAGTTCTAATTTGCGGCCTATGATTGATCCAATTATGCACATTAGCAGTGGTAGTGGTGGCAGGGGGTTTGGACTCCCCCCTCAGTCTAAATTTAGAAGTGGACACTTGCCCTCCAATGCCATACTGATTCGAACAATTCTAGCTGATAGGGATGGTAGTCTATTTGCTTCTGATAATGACAGTACCACTGATTCAGAAGATAAAGTTTATGGAGGCAGGTACTGGCTCGATTCGTCACCGCAAGATGATAGGGTTCCAAGTAGTGCTGCTCATAGGTATGGGAAGTCGTCACAAGGGCAGACCAATTATGGTAGTGATTGTACTTACTTAGACGTCAATTCCTTGACGGACACTATTGTACGAAGACAAAAAACAGTGCAGTATGCACAAAATTGGAAAAAAAAAAAAGAAAAGTAATTGGACCCGTGGACCCGCCCTGTTTGAAACGGGCCGGATTAGGTCTGGTTTCCAAACTCAAAATCCTTCTACCTAGCCCGTGCCTAACCCTACACCCATCATTCTTATTTTCCCACACTTTTTAATGAAATTTTCATGATAAATTTATTCATTTATAAAACGCCAGGAAGACCTAAACAAAAATAAAATAAAATAAAACAAAGGATTAAAAAAAATTATGCGTTTTTGCTCACCCACACTAACTATAGCGTATGCTCACCACCCCTTCCAATGATTGCCACATGTAATCCACACTAACCCTAGTTAAGCCTAATTTTTTTTTAAATTTTTTCTGCTAATTAATAGGAAAGAAAATCCTATTTGTACTCATTTGTTCAAAGAGAATAGAAGAATGACTTGTCTTCATTTTGCTTTTTCTTAAAATATTCAAGCAAACATTCTGAGTTGCCTTTTTTAAGAACCTCGATGCGCTTTCTCATTATCAAATTGTTACAATCACACATAATCAAATTTAGTTTTTGAGACCCTCCTGAAAAGTATGAGAAGACTTAAGATGGCTGTAGTTTTGCAGAATGCATTTGTTCTATCAATTTTTGCTTGAGAAGGCTCTATTAATCATTATGGCCTCAATAAATGGGAATTTGATGCCAGGATAAGAACATGAATATGTTCAGCAACAAAGTTTGTCACAACAAACTTCCTTTCTAAATTAAGTTTGATTTCAAGCATTGTCTTGCAGCCACAACTTGTTTTCTCTCTCTCTCTTTTTTTTTTTTTTTTTTTTTTTTTTTTTGGAGTTCTCTCTCTTTTTTAGAATTTTCTTTTTTATAAAAACCTTCATAAGAACAACACAATTGTTTTTTCTTTTGTACACCTAACCTATCTTTGTTCTCTCTGTTTTCTCACCCTAAATCCAACACTTATACCGTGACACACTCGTCCCTAATTTTACAATTTTATTAATTTTAAATGAGTGAATTGACGAAAATGCCCTAAAAGGCGAGATCGTTGGCTTTCATTGACTATCATTTCGTGACGCGTACGAGGTATTATTTTACCGTATTCTTGAAGTACTCAACGTTACGAACACGTGGGTGCAGACATAATCGAATTGGGAGCTACAACGGAGAATTTACGAACTTACGAAGTACTAGGGCATTTTGGTAAATTCATTATTCTAGATAAACTACTCCCTTTGTTATTATAATGTTTTGTATTGGTTTTGAGACATGTGGGGCCCACGCTTCATTCCTTCACCTCTCTCGAGTCCCCCTCATCCTCGGGTCATTCTCCCATTTGTTAATCACTCACACATACTCTTTCTCTCTCATCTCTCTAGCCCTCATCTCTCTCGTCCTTTTTCCTATGAACCACCAAGACACCACCCTTACACAAACATCTCGCTACTCTGGCGAGCTCCATCGCAGTTGCTAACTGGGTTGCTCTGACGAGATATACGAGTTCTTAGCCAAAAAACTAGGACTTACACTGAGGAAAAAAGAAGGGGCCTTAAGCCCAAAACCTGGCCCATGACCTAAGCCCAGATTTGTGGGCCAGATTCGGCCCAGACCTATTTCTGCATTGGCGTCGAAATTAGCTAAGGAATATTCCTTATGTGGGTTTTTTCAAATTTTTTTCGGAAACCCTCTTAGGCTAATTTCGACGCCTTGAGTCTATTTGTGGCATCCATTTAGTGAAATTTCAAAGTTCTAATGTAGTTGACCGCCGGGGCGGCTCGGTTGACTTTTTGTAAAATTTGTCGAGGCCCTAGATTCCAAATCTGCACTCTGTTTCCCCAAATTTAATTGTCTTAGTGGAGTTTTACTAATGGGTCATAATATTATGCTTAGGTGCGATTATAATCGGTGATTCCACCTTTCTTAGTTCAAACGGCTTCAACTCGACCACATTATCTGTGAGTGTGTCTTTTCTTTATATATAAATTGGTTAGTTTCCATATATACAATTATTAATAAATTCTCTATGTGATTGCCGTGATTAAATTAATGTTTATAAGAAATGCCTTATTGTTGGAAAGTATGAAATAATCCTACGTGATACTCAGGCAAACTTACTATAAGGATGCCTTAATTATATTTATGTTCATGAATAATGTGATGTTGACTAGAGTTGTTGAGTCACTGTGGCATGACTACATTTATGCTATCTGCTCATCGTTTGCTGCACCAGTGTTAGTACTTGTGCGAACCAGGGTCAGGCTTTCACGTGTATGTGCACATCACACCATACACTCAATTTGGATCCATTGTAGGTGCCAATCCTGTCGTACAAGTTGCAATAGGCAACTCCGATTTGTATGTGTTGCGCACAACACCAGTCTTCACGTGATTGTAATACTAGAGCATATATTATTGTTACACCCAGTCCTATTTATGTCAGAATACCTCTGCATGAACTCGTGTGTCAGTAATGTGTCGATGAGCACTCATTATGATATGTTTGCTATTGGGAGATTATACGATTTACGGACGTCATGCACTTATTTACGAAATGTTATGCCGTATTGATTTCTTGAGATTTTGCAGGCTAAGGTAGATATTGTCTTACTATACGTAGTATGTATATTTTGGAAACTATACTTGTTTTACGACGAGGGGTTATAAAGTTTTCAGAAAGGTTTTTATAAAACTTTATTTTCAGGCCCAGTCACCCTTGTTTTTTGCCCCTCCAGGTTTTAGCAACTGTACTTCCATATTGACGAGGATTCTTGGCAAATCTTGGTATAAGCGGTTACCTTCATTGAAACGATTCTTATCCTACCTTACTGTACTTTACTTATACTTTGATATCACGTGTGAAATGAGTTTATTCCTACTCACAAGCGCACTTTTGCATTTAGGCACTTTTAGGTTTAAATTTGTCCATATTTTCCACATCACTACACTTTATGGCTTCGTCACCCTCTGGGTGTCAGCTAGCACAACTCGATTCAGAGTCCAGGTGGACATTCCGGATTAGGGTGTGTCATCTACCATATGCATTGTAGTAGTATATATATCATCCTCATTATCAAAAGTCATCTCCAACGAAAATATCACGAACATTGCTTGTAAATTCTTCTTTTTCTTCATTTTGACCCAAGACTTCAAAGGTCTCGGAATCTGAATCCTAGTGTATACAATCAACTGGTTCTTTGGCATCACTGGAAGATGGAGTATGAAACTCATCATTCTGGTGTTCCATCTATATAAGCATCAAATTAGTTAATATTGAATTAAATTGACACCATATAATAATCGTAAAAAGCATATATATTGACACCCTATAATAATCCTAAAAAGCAAATAAAAGGGAGCTGCATACCTTTTTGTAGTTAGGGAAAAATAGCAAGTCCATCAATTTGTTCGTGTAAGTTTTGATAAGAAGAATGAAAAACTCAAAAGATGCGTGCACAGCTGTAGATAATATCGTTTATTCAAAAAAAAAAAAAAAAAAGATGCATGATGTGACAGCCTGTCCCGAATTATTTGTACCGTAGGTGTGAAATGACGATTTTGCCCTTGGTTGTTAGTTGTTGTGGGGTATTGTTTTGTTGTTCTTTTGGATTGTTGACTCAACTAGGACCACACACCCACACACACATCAAACCAACCTATGGACTTCCCTCTCTCTCTCTTCTCTCTTGGATTTTCCTTCCATTTCCGTCAAACTGTACAGATAAACTTCCCTCCAACCATTTTTGGCACGGATCATGTTTATTGTTGGTGTTTTTGGAGTCTTTTTGAGCTCAGGAGTCGATTGGTGGTGTTGGTTGGACTTGAAACCCTCGAAAACTCGAGAACTTGAGATCCTAGTTCGAGGTACTATTCATGCATACGTAAATACGAAGGTTTATGAGGATTATAAGGTTATAGTGAGCTTTAGGACACTCTCATGAAGCTCGAAGAAGCATTTTGGAAGAATTTGGACGTCGGGAAGCCCAAGTTCAGTAAGTTGCAGGTTTGGCCGGAATATCAAGGTTTCTCCAGCGAGATTCCGTGAATTTCAGGGCTTGAAAGTGGTAAGGCTTTGTTCTACTCGTAAGCTTTATTTTGGTACAAATTTCATGGAATTTGGTTGAGAAATGAAGAAGATATGAAGTTTTCAAGTTTTTCCAGTTTCCGGCTATAATTCGAGTTGCAGACGGCGGTGACCGGCGAGGCTCACCAGAGAAGTAGGCGAATATTCCGTCAGAGTTAACGGAATATTCTAATGGTGTCAGGTAACGGCCGTTAACTTTTGTTAGGGTTTTAACAGAATATTCCTTGGAATATTCCCTAACGGCGTTAGGGTTCCATACGCGTGACAAGCATGTGCCTGCGCCTGGCCGACACGTGGCGGCGCGTGGGAGGTCGAAAAATTATTTTAAAAATATAAGAATGTTCGTGAGGTTGAGTATATCACGTTGGTATATTCAAACACCCCATTTGAGCAATGTATGAAAAGTTATTACCTAGTTTTGGGTTATGTACATTAAATTGACGTTTATATGGTTGTTTCGCATATAGGTGAGACCTATTCTGAGGACAAGCACAGTCACTCGAGGCTAGAGGGCTACGACCCTTCCATATACCAGCGAGTGGGTCTTTTCCTTTTATCGTATATATATGACTGATAATTCCACAAACGTTTACAAATTGAATTTCATATAATTTTTGTTATTGCTTTGGAGGACTACTGTGAACTACAAATGGCTTGATCCCTGTTTAGGGTACGTAGGTAGTTTAACAAGACGTTAGATGCATCCAGACAATAAATGAGATTAAATAATTGAGACAATAGCCTTGCTTGTGGAATTGAGCAGTGTGAGGGAGAGTGGTGAAAATATGAGATTTAACCTTAGGTTTTGGTATAACTAATGTTGGTCATAAATTAGATGTGAAGAATCAAGAAATTGAGGTAAGGAAAGGTAAGTAGTGATAGTTAATTTAATTAGTGCCTATTTGGACTTATCACTGATGATTATTCTTGAAAGTAAATCGTTCGGGAATGGGGTGTTACAGTTATGCATTTCATGCCATTTGTATATATATTTATATATCTGATAATATTATTTATATTTGGAAGCACTATAAATGTTGGGTTTAGATTGTATTATGCCATATTCATACATATATTACCTAAATCTAATTATTGCGAATGCTTTGAAGTGCCAAATGATGTTGCGGACGCTCAGGTAAGATTCAGGTATGTACACTTTGATGGTAATGATGGTAGTGAGTACGATTGTATTGAGATATGTTAGAGCTCATAATCCTGCACCTCGGTGTTAGTGCTCCCGCTCGTGGCCAGGGCTTAGCCTTCACGTGATCGTTCACCTCCCGCACCACACATTCACCTTGGATCTAAGGTAGGTGCCAGCCTATCGTACAGACCACTTTAGGTGATTCCCACTCGTAGGTGACTTGCGATACTTCACATAGCCTTCACATGATCGTAGCACTTGAGCGTATTTATTTACACCCAGTCTGTCGTACAGAACACTTTAGGTGGTTCCGACTCGTGTGCAGGATTTGGTAGATGAGCTATTGGCTAGCATATTATTGAGTTATTGGCTAGCATAATATTGAGCTATTGGTTAGCATGTTGATGGGTTATTGGCTAGCATGTTATTGAGCTATTGACTAGCATTGATAGATGAGATACAGATAAGTCGGACAGGTCACGATCGGTGACTTCTACTTATGTGTTAGTATTGGTTGATGTGATATGTATACAGCTGTACAGGTCACCATATGTGATTTTGACTTGCATGCTAGTATGGTTTATTAAGCACGTGATTATTTGTATTGCTACTGAGATGCTGGATAGTTGTA
The DNA here is from genome assembly GCF_963583255.1 of Pyrus communis. NCBI lineage: Eukaryota > Viridiplantae > Streptophyta > Magnoliopsida > Rosales > Rosaceae > Pyrus > Pyrus communis. The sequence continues at coordinate 13,396,020 of NC_084805.1, read as the reverse complement.
TATATCCGGGTTTACTATTAGTATACTTTTGATTTCATACTCTTATGTAGTATGATTTGTTGGAAACTATACAGGTCTTATGGCGAGGGGTTACTACTTTTTATAATGGAAAATGATTTTGAAAATCCTTGTTTCGATCACTCACTCACATTTTCTATCTATGCACTCCTCCAGGTACTAGCAGCAGAGTTTCCATATTGACGAGGATTTATAGCACTTCCCAGTACAGGTGGCTTCTTTTGACCTTACTATACTATACCTATGCTCTGTATCACGCGTGAAATGGGTTCAGACCCGCTCAACGCGCACTCGTGTGCTTAGGCATTTTAAGATTTTAATGTTTTCACATTTTTTACATTATCACACTATATGGCTTCATCACCTTCCTGGTGTTGGCCAGCACGCCTCGATTTGGGGTCCTAATGGATATTCCGGGTCGGGGTAGGTCACGTGCACAGTTGTCTATTTGTATTAAAAAAATAATAGTTTTAAGTTTAGTAAAATATAAGAAGAAGAAAGAATAAATATGGGAGTAAATGAGTAAAAGTTGGATTATCTCTCCTATTAATTAGAGGAGAAAAAAATTAGAAAAATTAGGCTTTAAGAATTGGAAGGGTTGGTGAGAAAAACCTATAGTTAGTGTGGGTGAGCAAAAATGTACCCAATATTGAAGGCATGGAGCATTTTTGCTCACCACCATAAACCTTGATGTATGCTTACCATACACCTGATCATTTACACTTTATGAGATATCATGCTTTACTGAGAATATTTTGGAATACCGTACTTTATCAAATTTCATGTTCTTTGCAGTATATATGATGGATGACTATATACGACGAAAATGTTTTAAGATATCATGTTTGACACTACTTGTAATAACACTTTCTGTCACACCTCCAGTTGTATTCTGAATTAGATGTATGCTCTGAACATGTCATGCATTATCACTATCTTTTTATTTGACAGCTAAATATTATTATATTATTTTAGTAAGGCTTATATTTGAATATTACATTGTGTAGTTTGCGCGAAATTTATATGCATGTTTCACATGTTCATGGCATATGCATTCATTAAATAGTTTGCGTCACCCTCGGGTGTCGGCCAGCACGTGGCCATCCCGTTGTCCCCTGAACATCGGGATCAGGGCGTGTCATAGACCACTTGACAAGTTCGAGAGATAAAGCTCCTGTTGGAAGTTCAAAGCAAAATAAATGCCAATAGTTACATATTGGTGAAATGGTTGTCTGCACAACTTTCCTTTTTTTTCCTCAACAACATGTGTTTATCTTTGAATGTGTAACTGCCTTGTTTGATTTTGTGTAATGCTAGGTAGACCAAATTTTTTAAACCAAATTTGCAAACTAAATGATTTGGTTGAGGAGACCAAATTTTTTAAACCAAATAATGTGTCGCAAAAAAAAAAAAAAAAAAGCACGTTAATCGACACTTAATTTATAATTCAATCATCTACAACCAAATCATTTAGTTTGCAAATTTTATCTACCTAGCATTACTCTTGATTTTAAACAACAGCTATATTTGACTTTACTTGGATAACATTTAATGCTATGTTGTAGTATGTTTTGTAAAATCTCTATAAGAGAGAGTGTAGACATCCCTATTCCAGCAATAAGAGTTGTAAACTTTTCTAATATATCAGAGTATTTTTTTTTCTTTCTCTAAGACTTGCTGCTTCTTTCTTTCTGTCGATTTAGTTTCAAAGTGAGTGAATTGTAAGTGTGATAGTTTGTAAACTCATCACCCATATATTTCAGTGTTGAGTTAAACTTTAAATACCAACAATTAGTATCGGAGCTAGAACTCTATTCTGGCAAGTGCAACAGTTATGGCGTCCAACTTGGTGCAGCTCTAGGTTCCCACATTGAAGAAAGAAAATTATGAAAGATGGTGCATCCAATTCAAAGCATTGTTTAGATCACATGAGCTATGACAAGTTGTCAGTATTGGGTATGTTGAACCCACTATTGAGCAAGAAGCCGCTTACACTGCATATCAAAAGAACACTTTCAAGGACATACGAATAAAGGACAAGAAAACATTGTATCTTCTATGTCAAGGATTAGAAGATTCAACGTTTGAGAAGGTTGCAGAAGTAACAACCAGCAAGCAAGTTTAGGACACTCTGAGCATAATTTACAAAGGAGTAGATCGAGTAAAAATAATCCAGTTTCAATTATTAAGAGCATATTTTGAGGTTGCTTATATGAAATAGGGAGAAAATTTTCGGACTACTACTCTCGACTACTTGCAATCGTGAATTAAATGAAAAGGAATGGCGAAAAGCTTGACAATGTTTGTGTTATGGAGAAAATCCTTCAATCCCTCACATCCAACTTTGAGCATGTGGTGACTGCCATTGAAGAATCCAAGGATTTGGAGACGATAAGTGTAGAGGAACTGCTAAGATCCCTCATATCTCACGAACAATGCATTCAGAAGAATGCAAGCACCACAATGTTAGAGCAAGCTTTGGAGTCAAAGTTGAATATTGGCAAACCAAATGAAGGTTGCGGACAGTGGAACTCACGTCGTGGGAGTTCATCCAATCGTAGCCAAAGATGAGGTCAAGGAAGAGGTCAAGGCTATGCACAAAATTGAGGTTAGTCTTTGAGTAGAGATCTGCTCGAGGAAAGGCACATATCCAGTGCCACAGCTGCAAGGAATATGAACATTATGCCATGAAATGTTCATGTAAACATGGTGAACATGTTAACATGGTAGAGTCAAGTGGTATTTGGATTCTGGTGCAAGTAACCACATGTGTCGGAATAAGGAGTTTTTTGCTAAACTCAAAGATGAGGCCTATGCATCCATGAGTCTTAGTGACTCCTCAAAAATGCCAGTTGAAGGTGAGAAAATCAAGATCATCTAGAAGGATGGTAGAGAATGATACATTTCCGATACCTACTATATACTAGTTATGGAGAGCAACATTCTAAGCATTGGTCAACTGCTCCAGAAATGATACATTATACATATAGAGAATATGCTTCTTACTATCAGGAATACAAGGAGAAAGCTTATTGGATGTATTTGAATGTCAAAGAACCGAATGTTACCGTTGAATTTGAACATAAAGATTAGAAGTTTCAACATCGATGTGATGGAAGATGAGTCATGGAAATGGCATCTTCAGTTTGGCCAACTTCATTTTAAGGGCCTAAAGTTGTTGTCAAGTGGAGGAATGGATCGTGGTCTACCCCAGATTGAAGCCACAAGCCAAGTATGTGAAGGTTATGTGTTTGGCAAGCAAGCACGGCTCTCATTTCATAATAGTGAAGAATGGAGAGCAAAGGCACCACTGCAGTTGGTGCAGACGAATATATATGGTCTGTTAGATCCCATGTCCTATGGAGGTAATAGATATTTTATTACTTTCATTGATGATTTTAATAAAAAGACGTGGGTTTATTTTCTTGAGGAGAAATTGGCTGCCTTAAGCATTTTCAAGGAGTTTAAGGCATTCACAGATGCTGAAAGCAACCACAAGTTTGTGGTTGTGAGATTAGATCGAGGTGGAGAATACACCTCCAACGCTTTCCAAGCATACTGCAAGAAGTAAGGAATTAGGCATCAACTGACTACTTCCTATACCTCATAATAAAATGGGACAACCAAGAGAAAGAATCGAACCATCCTTGACATGACAAGGTCCATGCTTAAGGAGAACGGTTTGCCAAAAGAATTGTGGGCATATGTTGTAGCTTGTTCGATTTATTTGTTGAATCTATGTCCAACAAAGAGTGTCAAGAAGATAACACCACAAGAAGCTTGGAATGGATACAAACTAAATGTTGCACACATAAGAGTTTTTTAGGTGTGTTGCATATGCTCAAGTTCCAGAAGCCAAAAGGAGAAGGCTCGATGATCGAGGTGATAATTGTGTATTTGTGGGCTATAGTGAAAAATCCAAGGCATACAAGCTCTACAACTCACTAACTGGCAAACTAGTTAGTAGAGATTTCATCTTTAGTGAGGAAGTGACATGGAAGTGGAACAACAAAGAAGTCAGTAAGAGAAGATTGTTTCCACTGGTTTTGAAGAACTTGAAGTTGTACCACCTGTTAAGCAACAACTTGCTTAATCAATTATAACAACTTCATTGCACATAACTACAAGAAGTGGTACTCAACTCCAGTGATTTTAAAAAGTCTCACCGAGATATATATCACCATGGCTCCTAACCATGTTGATCTTGCACCACAGCTACCAGCCTTGTCAATCTTGCCCTAAAGCTCCTCATTGTGCCAACCAAGCCCATGACACTTCAAATTTCAAAGCATCCAACGATGAAGTAGAACATAAGTCTTTATTAGCAGCCTCTGCTAGCGAAAGACTTAGCGGTGAAGAAGCTTGCAATTTATTCAGATTCTCAGCTGATCACCAACCAAGCCTCAGAAGGGCACATGATGAAACATCTAACGATGGCACAATATTTGAAGAAAGTCTGAACTTACGTGAGTTCCACAAGCAACTCAAAGTCTCAAGTAGATCGTCAAACAAGACCTCACTGGCCGAGGATTATTTCAGTTGTCCAGCAGTCCAGCTTTCCTCAGCTGAACTCATGACAACGATTTCCATGCTCTTTAGTGCAAGAGGGTAAACTAATCCCTCGACATCCATCTGGGTAAGCTCTCCAGTACGAGAGAGTAGACTAATTGCTCTCTAGTGCGAGATGGGGTAAACCAATCCCCCAATACCCATCTAGGTAAGCTTTCCAGTGCGAGAGGGTAATCCAATTCCCCGACACCCATTTGGGTATGCTTTCCAGTGCAAGAGGATAAATTAATTGCTCTCCAGTGCGAGAGGGTAAACCAATTCTCCGACACCCATATGGGTAAGCTCTCTAGTGCGAGTATGCCATATAGCTCAAAAGACCGAATGCTTGAAGATCAACTAGGCATCGAATGGTCAAGGGGTAGCAACAACTTTGCACTCAATAATTCGCTCATCCGATACCTCATCTTTAATAGCTCTGATCTTGGCAGCTCCATCTTTGACTGTTCCATCTAAGGCAGTTGAGAAATTAAACTCAAGCAGTTTCCTCATTTTTGGCAAGCAGCACAGACAAGGCAGCCCAAGGCAATTCCTCGGTCCATGTCGAGCCAGTCCTTTGCTTCAGTCAAGCCGAGCAACATAAGCGATGGCCCCTGCCACACCACCTCCTTGGTCTATGCCAAGCCAACTCTTGGGCTCTGTCAGCCGATATGCCACACCACCTCAACGGCTGCCCCGTGACAGCACTACCCAAAATAAACGGAAGACGGTTCTTTGCATGGGCAAGCAAAGAAGAGTGCTAAGGGAGGGAGAACAAATATCCTCTAGTTTTCTCTCTTTCTTGTAAGGACAAATAATTGCCCTCCGAAGTTGATTTAATCCCCTACTTAAGGTAGGCTTAAATAGGCTTTGGAGGCAATTTATTTCCTTTTCCTAGAAGAATCTAATTCCAAGTCCAAATGAGAATCTGCATCAAAGCTAGAGATCTCTACAGCTGCTGCCCTTTCCGGCGAGCAGCCCAGCAGTTATGGGTCATTTGTGGAGTAAAAGATAATCAAGAAAATTATGCAGGCGATACGTGTACTTTTAGGGTGAAAAAAAAACAATATTACCCTCGAGGCACACCGGAACTTTTACGTGCAAGCAGCAGACAATCATGGCACAATCAAGGTCAAAAGTGATCAAAATAGGTTTTTATTCAAAACCTATTTCATCTATCCTCATCAAATCCTCCCCACAAGGTAACTTTCAATTTTTCATTCAAAATATGATTAATTACCTAAATTAATTGATTAATTTGCTAATTAATTAATTAATTTTCTAATTAATTTCCTAATTGATTGCAAGATATTATGTTGACATAATATCTTGTAATTACACACAAAAACCACCATTTATTCTCACTTTCTTACCAACTTCAAGTCTTGGCATCTTTAACATTCAAAAATCCCCCATCTCCTGTCCTCAATAATTCTCTCTTTACAATTGTAACTCGTGAGGAAGCCTTAGCACGAAAATTAAAGAATGTGGAACCAAGTGGCTCTAAGTGCATCCAACATTGTTTTGTGTCTAATTCTACCAAGTGGCTCTATGTGCATCTGACATTGTTTTGTGTCTAATTCTTAGTCAGCAAGACTATCTCCCTACTCCTGATGTGAAAAATGTGAATGTTGTTATTGCTCCTGTGAGATGAACTTAATTGGAGATGTAAATTTTGGATTTGATATTTTGCGTGTGTTTATATTTATGATGCTATATTTTTTATAAGTACTTCTTTAGAAATAGCGCTTCTATGAGCCAAAAGCACTTCTTTGTTTTTCGGCCAAATGCAAATGAAAGCGTTTTTAGTCATTCCAAAAGCAATTTTAAACCGGCTCTGCATCTCTTTTGCATCTTGAATAGTAGATGCTCTTATGTGCTATTCCGCTATTCTCTTTTAAGTCTACGTGCTTACGTTATTTGGTCAATGAACATGGTCCTAGGAGAAATTCCTATTTCTTTATTGATCAATCAACATCTTCACTTGCTTAATTTGAAATGATTGTTTATGTTATTGGTTTACATTTTTGGCACTATATAAAACGTTAACCCCCAAAGACTAAAACAATTATATTTGAAAAAGGTTTCAATACATCTCTCTCTCTCTCTCTCTCTCTCTCTCTCTCTCTCTCTCTCTCTCTCTCTCTCTCTCTCTCTCTCTCTCTCTCTCTCTCTCTCTCTCTCTCTCTCTCTCTCTCTCTCTCTCTCTCTCTCTCTCTCTCTCTCTCTCTCTCTCTCTCTCTCTCTCTCTCTCTCTCTCTCTCTCTCTCTCTCTCTCTCTCTCTCTCTCTCTGCATGCCATTCTTTTCTTTAGTCATTAGATTGAACAAATCAAAGCAAAACTAAGAAACAGAATTAAGATAAAACAAAAGAAAACCAAAAATCAAAACTAGAAAAGGCACCTAGTTGATGAAAAATAGTATTCACAATAACTTATTTTATTGACAACGAGTACAAAACTTTTCTTTTGCTTGATTTGAATAGGTTTTCAAGAACCATATTTCTCTTTTTGGACCTTTTAATATGCATCAAAGAGACGTATCCAAATTTTGACAAAAAAAAAAAGAAAAAAGAAGAGACGTATCCAATTTACTTAGGTTCAAAACTAAGAACCTTCCAAATTATCCTATATGTAAAAATGTGACTTGCCTGCCAAGGAATCAACATCTGCAGTTTCGTGGACCGATTGTGCACTACATCTTGCTCCTCCTATATAATTGGCTTCTACATTTTCACCTAAATATTCAAACACATTTCCGTGCAAAGCTTCAAATTTTGGAGCAGAAAATGGAGAAAGGACAGCTGAGAGCCTACAAAGCTCACAGCTTGATCTTACCCTTTCCGAGCCAAGGCCACATTAATCCGATGCTCCAATTTGCCAAGCTTCTAGATCACAAAGGAGTGAGAGTCACACTCGTGACGACTCGCTTTCTCTACAAGACAATGCACAGCTCAGGATCGAGTTGCGCAGCTTGGGAGACCATCTCCGATGGCTTCGATGATACTGGGAAAGGGGACACAAAAATAGACATCTATTTGGAGAGGTTCCGGCAAGTGGGGTCAAAACATTTGGGCAAGCTTCTTGAGAAGCTTTCGAATTCAGGGTCCCCCGTGGATTGTGTTGTCTATGATGCATTCATGCCTTGGCCTTTGGATGTTGCCAAGAAGCTTGGAATAGCGGGGGCAGTTTTCTTCACTCAGTCTTGTGCCGTTGACAATGTCTACTACCATGTCCACAGAGGGCTGTTGAAGCTTCCTGTTGCTGATGGTCAGTCTCAAATTTTGCTTCCCGGGTTGCCAGCGCTTGATCCTTTGGACTTGCCATCGTTTGTTTCGGATTGTGGATCTTACCCAGCTGCCTACAGAGTGCTTGTGGGTCAGTTCTCGAATGTCGACAAAGCTGATTGGGTCCTGTGCAACACGTTTTATGACTTGGAAGTACAAGTGAGTACATTGTGAAGTTCTCTCACTCATTTTTAGTCACAGTTCCATAGCTTTGATTTGATTAATTTTTAATTAGTTCAAGTATAAATTAATCTAATTGTTATTAATTTTTCTGCTTAGGTGGTGGATTGGATGGCTAAGCTTTGGCGATTGAGGACCGTTGGACCAACTATACCGTCCAACTACTATAAGCGACTCAAAGATGACAAAGAATACAGTGTCAACCTCTTCAAATCAGACAATGATGCATGCATAAAATGGCTAAACGAGAGGCCAAAAGGTTCCGTAGCTTATGTATCGTTTGGCAGCCTAGCAAAACTCGAAGATGAACAAATGGAGGAGCTGGCTTGGGGCTTGAGGAGGAGCAAAAGTAGTTTCTTATGGGTGGTTAGAGAATCAGAAGCAACCAAGGTCCCAAAAGGGTTTATCGAGGAGACATCCGAGAAGGGTTTAGTGGTTTCGTGGTGCCCCCAAATGGAGGTTTTGGCTCACGAGGCGGTTGGATGCTTCGTCACACATTGCGGTTGGAACTCGACTTTGGAGGCATTGAGTTTGGGGGTTCCGATGGTGGCATTGCCACAGTGGAGTGACCAGTGTACGAATGCCAAGTACATTATGGATGTGTGGGAAGTAGGGGTTAGAGCTCCAACTGATGAGAAGGGGGTTGTAAGACAAGTAGTAGTAAAACAATGTATAAGTGAAGTAACGGAGGGGGAGAGAGGGAAGGAAATACAGAAGAACGCTGCGAAATGGAAAGAATTGGCCCGTAAAGCTGTGGATGAAGGTGGAAGCTCTGACAAAAACATTGACGAGTTTATTGCAAAACTGCAGACCCAAAGCTAGTGATGAAACCTGACCCCTGTACCCATCTTTCCCTTGTATTTTTGTTGTTTTTGTTTCTAGAATAGTAGAGTTTATCTCTTCTCTTGTTTATGTATTTTTTTTATTATTTTTTCTTGTATTATGAGGAGTTCGGTTTATATCCTCCTGCTTAAGTGTATCTTTTTTTTGTTATCAATAAAATTTTCCTCGTATTGTCGAAATTATTCTAAAAAAAAAAAAGCTAGTGATGAAGTCCAACAAAATCGAATTGAATAATTATCTTGGTTTGTAGCAAAAGAATCGAATATATGTGTTGGTCCAACTCAACCTTAGGTCTCAACTTATGTAAGAGTTGCACTAAAATCATATCCTAATCGAGCCGGTCATAGAATCATGGGACCATAGGCTAAAAGATATCTTTTTTTTTTTTTTTTTTACATAAAATCCATCTCTAATAGAGATTTGAGTCAAAATACCATGGGACCTACCGGGTTCAAATCCAGCCATACTTAGCCAGCCACCTCCCTCTCCGACGTATTCCTGCCATTCTTCTTCCCCAAAACCCAACCTTCCTTCTTCCCCATACCCAGCCTTCCTTCTTCCCCAAACCCCCAACAAAGATGTCTTTGTCTAATTAACTTAGAGAATTAATTAAAGAAAAAGAATGATCCCCAAACCCCATGTTAAGTTTTCACATCAATGATGGGGTAAAGATAAGTCAAAGTTGGAATAATCACCTTGTTTTCACGTTATTGAATTTGTTGGATGGTCACACACGGTTCTTTTCACATCCAAAACAATCATCTTGTTTTTCTCAATGCCTATATGCCCCACACATTGCAGACGCATATCCAATGCATGCATGAAGACCATGCATCCAACAACTCTAAGCAAACCCCATGTTGATATATTCACCCGTAACCATGCATGAAGGCCATATGACAAGATGGAATCCAACTACAATCTTGTTTGGATAAAAAAATCTATTTGTTGATTTAATTAAACTCCAAGATAACCACTCTGATAGATAATAACTGGATATCTTTAATCAGAATAATTATCGTAAAATTTAATAAAAACATCTTTATCCTAGGAGCGATTCAAATATTTTGTCCATCTAATAACAAACCGATTATGTAAAATCGGTTGGGACCAAACAGGTTGTAACTAATAGACAAGATCACACCACATGCACATATCCCATTTTTCCGCGTAAATATTTGAAATACATGTCTCTAATGTAAGATAAATTTCGATAAGATACCCTATTAGGTCATCTTCAACCGAATGGACTATGTTTAATACTTGTCTAGATTATAGCTTTGTAAGAAATTATTTTTTAGTAAACAATGTCAGGCCATATTTATACATCATTTCCAACGGAAAGGAACTCTTTCAATAATTTATTATTTTAAGTTTGTTCTTTAATTTTATTAGTTAATTAAATTAAATTATTATATTAAAGTAAAATTTCTGGACATATTTTGAATATCATTTGAAGATGTGGAAAAATTATACAATATTACTGTATCACCACGTCATCCGTAATACTTCCCTCAAAATCTGACATCTGCACAATTAATTAACAGTTGGACTAAACATATATT